>NC_058133.1:373219503-373257303 GCF_016433145.1 Gracilinanus agilis | reverse complement strand
AAAGAAAGAAAGAAAGAAAGAAAGAAATAGAGAAAGAAAGGAAAAAGAAAGAAAGAAAAAGAAAAAGGAAAGAAGGAGAGAGAAATAGAGAAAGTAAGAAAGAAAGAAAGAAAGAGAGAAAGAAAGAAAGAGAAAAAGAAAGAAAGAAAGAAAGAAAGAAAGAAAGAAAGAAAGAAAGAAAGAAAGAAAGAAACCAACAAACAAACAAACAAAGAAAAAAAGAAACAAAGGAAGGAAGAAAGAAACAAAGAAAGAAAGGTAGAAAGAAAGAATAATGTGGGAAGCCAATGAGAGAATAGATAAAAATATGAGACTCCTCTTTTGACCCCTTTTGTGATCCTTGTGATTTCCTGTTTAAAAGTATTGTGGCCTTATTGAAAAGCTTTATGTTCCCAGCAAACCTGAATTTAAAGGGTTAACACTGTTCCCCTTTGACCAGAAATGCTGCTGCCTGGTATAGCCAAGGCCAAAATCTTAGCAGGGGCAATTTGACCTTGAGAGGGATACTCCCCAACTTGGCTTCCTGATAAGAAGCCAGTCAAAATTCAGCCTTGGCCTTGGTCTATTCTGAAGCCAATGTTTTATGTTTTGATGTGACATAATTTGTAACTTCTGCGCATCTGCAAAGTTTCAGGGGGGTTCTTTTTGTGAAATGAGTCTTGAAATATATATAATAAACTCCATGCTCCTCTAGCAAGAGCTGGAAGCATGAGGTCAAAGATCTTCATGTCCCATTATTTCCTTATCAACTAAACTGCCCTCATCAGATTATCAGAGATGATAAAGATATCTCCACAGAATGAAGTAAGAGAAAGGGAGAAGGGAGGAGATAGGGAGAGAAGACCTGAGGGAGGAAGGAAGAGTGGGAGACATTCTTTTTATCTGCAGCTCTGCTTGAACTAAATTCTTCGAATAAGATGCCTCTTCCAGAACAAACTGATCACCCGAAATTTCTTTATCCTGCTATTTAACTCTGCCTTAGATACTCAATACCTTCCCAAGTCCCTCAGCCTCCTGCCCACACTGATTAGAGGGCCATATTATTTAGCACTATACTTCACCCTGATAGGGTAATAAGGTGGTATAGCAAATGAAGTGTCTGGCCTAGAGTAGTTTTACTAAATTCAAATCTGACTTCAGCTATTAAATGTGACCTTGGACTTGTTAACAGTTGCTTCAGTTCCTTCATCTGCAAAATGAGGTGGAGAACTAAATGGCAAATCATTCCAATTTCTTTGCCAAGAAAACCCTAAATGGGATCACAAAGAGTTAGACATCATTGAACAAAACATAAAAATATAAATTTTCTCCAAAGTTTTCTTTATAGAAGGCAGAACCTGGACTTTGTAACTCAGTCTACTTTCTATCAGCATCTTTGCATGGACTGAACTCTGTAGTGCAATCTGCCTCCAAACCAGATATTCTCTAATCTCATCAAACCCTCTAACCCAACCTACTCTTACTCTTATCCTCTGTCCCCATCTGCCAACTTTCTTTTGTGTGTTTTCCTCCCCTATTAGATTAAAAGCTCCATGGAACTTTTCTTTTTCTTATTTGTATCCCTAGTGTTTAGCCCAGTTCCTGGTACATATTAAGCATTAAATAAATGTTTACATTATATTTTTGTTAGATATATAAAGGATTAACTTAGTTTTGACTCTGTCATGCATTCTGTTAACATGCTAGAATATAAATAGAAGTAAAAACAGAGTCCCTGCCCTTAACCACCTTATATTCTAATAAGGGAAGATAATGCATCAAAGGGTGCTAAAAAGAGAGAAGGGCCACAAAAGGTAACAATAATGGGAGGGGAAGAGAGGAGTCTAGGAAATTATAGGATGATCCAAGTTTGGAATGAGCATAACTGGAATGGGATACTTCCTCAAATGGAAGTAAAGGGATGAAGTAAACAATCTAAGAAGACTGCAAAGTCAAAGACCTTGATAGAATATAAAAGGTCACTGGGGTGGAGATTCAGAACACTAGAGATAACAGGCATTCAGCTTTCCATAGGGCCTATACTTTGAGAGGATGAAATCTATATGCAGAAATCTCAAACATTTCTGTGCTGTGCCATGCTGTTGATGATAATTTACTATAGGGTATCTATGATGTTTTATGATGTTCAACATAAATCAACATAAAAGTCTCACCTGGAGAGTTACATTCTAGGAGCTAATATGGCAAAAGAAAAGATGCTTCACTCCCTGAAAATATCCACATACACACAGAAAATAAAAATAAAAGAAATCACGTCAAAACAAAGGAAAACAAGAAGAAAATTTTTCCCTGGGGTAGGAAGAAAAAATGGTCCCAGAAGCATAGCATCTGTACGAACCAGCATAAGTCAGATAAGCCCAATACACTGCTCCTCTGAAAGAGGCAATGAAGAAATAGGATGGTAAAGAACCCAATCTGAGCAACTTAGCATGAGTAGCAAAGGCAAAGAGGGTACACACTCCCACATGGCAGCAGAGCACAAAAAAGCAGCAAAGCAACAGAGTTGGGGACTTCCCTGGCCTCAACCACTCTATAAAGTATCAAAGGCAGACTAGACATGAGATCAATGAACTTTCATGTGGTATGAGGCAGTTATATGGCAGTTACTATCATAGCAGAGCACAGAGCAAAGGACCTGCCCAGCCAAAGCCTCTTGGCAGGGACAGAAACAGCAAAGTGGGGGTCAGCCTAGTCCATGAAATAACAAAGCAACTGGTAAAAGGAGAACCTAAAATGACCTAACCAAAACAGATGCAAGCCTCCCCAGGGCAATCCAGCATGGTCACCCTCTCAAAAGACATGCCATGGGAAAGAAAGGCATCAAGGCTTACTCCAAGTACCAGAATAGAGTACTCTACAAGACTGATGCAATGCCATCTCTACCCCAGGAGCAGGGAATAATCTCAAAAGATGGATAAAGTAATGGGGGAAAAACTAGAAAAATGAACAAAAGCAAAGAAAAAATCTAACCTTAGAAAGTTATTGTAGTGACAGAGAAGATCAAAATTCTTACTCAGAAGAAGACAACAATGCCAAAAAGGAAACATGTACATCCTCAAAGGAAAGTGTGAAGGGATGTTAGATCCCCCACAAACCACTGGAAGAAGTCAAAAGGAAGTTTAAGAATCAAAAAATTATTTAAAAATTTGATAGAAAAATTCAATAGTTTTGAGGGGAAATTTACTGAAGAAATCAAATTCCTAAAAATTAGAATAGGACAAAGGAAATGGAGTCACAAAAATACATTGAAGAAAAGAACTTCCTAAGGAAAAGAATGGCCTAAATGGAAATAGAGGGGGAAAGAACCACTGAAGAAAAAAACCTTTTTTAAAAGGAAGATTGGTCAAATGGAAAAGGAAACAAAATAACAAGGAAGAAAATAAATCCCTAAAAATTAGAATTGGACCAATAGATGTTAATGAATCAATAAGACATCAAGAAACTATAAGATAAAATCAAAAGAATGAAGAAATAGAAAACTATATATCTCACTTGAAAAACAACTGACCTGGAAAATAGATCCAGAAGAGACACTATGAGATCATCAAAATACCTGAAAACCATTATCAAGAAAAGAGCCTCAACATTATATTACAAAAATTTTTCATGGAAAAATACACTGATATCATTGAAGAAGAGGAGAAAATAGAAATTGAGAGAATCTACTAATCATCTCCCAAAAGAGACTCTATGATAAAATACTCCAGTGCAATTAGCACCAAATTCCAAAACTCCCAGGCCAAGTAAAAAGTTCTACAAGGATCCAGAAAAAAAACACAATTCAAATATCATGGAGCCAAAGTCAGGACACAGGACCTAGAAGCTTCTACATTAAAGGACAATAAGGCATAGAATATGATATACCAAAAAGCAAAAGACCTAAAACTACAACCAAGAATTACAAACAGCAAAAATGAGCATTTTGCTCTAGGGGAAGAAATAACATTTAATGAAATAGAAGAATTTCAGACTTTTCTGATAAAAAACCAGAGCTGAAAAGAAAATTCAAAGACCAAATTCAACACTAAAGAAAAGCACAAAAAGCTAAAATGAAAATGTAAGGGTTTCAATAAGTTTGAATTTAATACAGTCATATCTAGGAAAATGGTATTTGAAATATGTAAGCTATCTATGATACTTGGAAAAGATAAGGTACTTAAAGTATGAATATATCTAAAGTGTTTAAGATAATTAATAACTTTATTGCTATTAGAGCAATGCAAATGCAAAAAGGAAGAAAGGAAGCTGTATAGGATAGGTTGATATTAAAAAATCAATGGACAGGAAAGAGAAAGGCACATGGAAAAGAGATATGGAGAGATAGAATGAGTAAAGAATTAAAAGACATAAAACAGCCAATACTGTGAAGGAAAAGATGGGGAGGGGGAACAGTGGATAATGCTTCAACCTTACTTTCATCAGAATTAGCTTAAAGTGGTAATATCACCAACACTCATGTGGCTATCGATAACTACAGTAACCTATATAAAAGTAGGAGAGTGGAGGAATAAGAGAAAGGAGGGGAGCCAAATTTGGGGATGTGGTGGCCCAAAACATTGGAAATTAGAAATTCTGAAAACCAAGAAAAGTAATGATAAATTTGAAAGTAAGAAAACCATTGAATTAACACATAAGACAAAGAGCTGGTTTTATTAAGAAATTAATAAAATGCATAAACCATTATTTAACTTGATTTTAAAAAGTAGAAAACCAAATTACTAGTATCAAAAATAAAAAAGAATAAAATCATAAGCAGTGAAGAAGAAATTAAAGTAATTACTGGAAGTTATTTTGCCCAATTATATGTCAGTAAATTGGACAATCTAAGTGAAATAGATGAATATTTACAAAAATACAAGCTGCCCAGATTAATAAAAGAGAAAAGAGAAAACTTAACCCATCACAGAAAAAAAGAATTAATGTTAAAAGGAACAAAAGAGGATGATATATCTTTGTATATCTCCTTTAGATCCTATAGAGATTCCTCTCTAGATCTGGGAGGATGGATGATATGTAGATCTTAGAGATAGTATGAATGAAGGAGGGATCAGATGCCCAAGGCCTAAGCCAGCTATAGTTGGTGAAGGAGGAACACCCACTCCTCTCACAATAGCTAAGGATGTAATCTATCCTTCTTCTCCCTGACAGGCTTGGTTGTTTAACCCTGTCAGTGGCTTTCTTCTTCTTTTTTTTTTTTTGTTTAAATATCTTTTTCTTTAAACATTTATTAATATTCATTTTTAGTAAAGTTAAAATGTTACATGATTCATGCTCCTACTTTCCCCTTCACCCTCGCCCTCTCCCCACACCTGGCCAATGGGCATTTCCCATGGTTTTAACATGTGTCATTGATTAAGACCTATTTCCAAATTGTTGATCATTGCTTATCTCCCTTGTTGATACTGTCTGTTTCCAAGAGATCCCCATTAGAACACCTGTCTAAAATCATTGCCCTTGCTGTTTGGCCTTGCTGTACGTGTAAATGATGTACAGTCTTACTACAGAATGGTTCTGTGGCCCCATAGTGAGAATCAAGGAATGCTACTTTCTTCAAGCTTTTATCAAGAACTTGTGCAGATGTGCCTGGTTTTCTATCAGTGTACCCCATATCACTGTTTCCTTTCCCATAAATTCTCTCCTTAATTTCTATTATATCCTCCTCCATTTGCAACTCCTCCTCAGTCATATTTTGTGTGTTACCTCCTCCAACCCATAACTCATAATATCTTCTGCATCCATTTTGTTCTTCTCACATTCCTTTGCTACATCATTATCACTGCCCTTCTCTTTTCTTGCAACAACTGCTTTCTCTAAGGCTGCTTCCTCGGTTCATAAGGTACGAGGTCTAGCTCCTTGGGACAGGTATTCTTCCATTTTTGACAAGCTTGGGGACTTACTAAACTTGGCACAGTCATGGTCACAACATCTGGCCTTCACCTTATCACTGTATCTACTATCGTTGTCCCTGTTGTTATTATTATTGGTGTTACTATAGTATCTAGAATTATAGTATGTATTCCTCCTGGTGTTATTGTTATTATTCCTATTTCCAAAGTTAATCTGGGACTTAAATCTACAATCCCGAACCACATGGCCAATTTTGGAGCATAAGAAACATCTTTTTACTTTGTTGTTTGCACTGCCACTAGAAGATTGCCTAGGCCTGCTTTGGCTCCTCTGATTGGTGGACATCAGAGCCATATTTTTAATTTCTTCCACCTCCCTGGCCTTCTGAGATTCCCTCAATTGCTTTTGTAGCTCAGCAATCTCTCGATCTTTTTCAGAGGTTCTAGATGGTTTAGATTCACTATCCTTCAAGTCATGGACATAAGCCACTGTCTTCCTCAATTCCTCAATGCACATGGTCTCCCATTGTGGACAATGTAGTCTAAAATATGTCTGGATATAGTTCTGACCCCCTTTTATAAATTGCCTCCTGACATGCTGAATGTTGTCCTCAGCAGTCATGTCCCTAAACCCTAGCATAGTCTCCCCAGCTTTCAGCAGTCTGTCTAGGTATATGCTCGGGTGTTCCTCCACTCCCTGCTTCAACTTTTCAAATGAGCCCCATGCATTTGATCTTCTGGCATTAAGTCTCATCGCCTCTGCCAAGTCCTCCCAGCATCTCCTAAGATATGTCATATTTGCATGGGATGACAGCTCCAGATCTTGATGATGTTCTGGCCACAATGCAAGATTGGAATTGGCCCTTGTTTCTGCAATAAACTTAGCTTTCTCACTTGGGGTAAATAGTTCTAACAGGAGTTCTATGTCCTCAAAATTCGGATTGTAAATCCTGACTGCCCTTTTAAATTCCTTGATTGCCTTATGTGGATGTACGAAAAACTGGGGGAACCTCCTTTTTAAAATTTCTAGATTCCCCACCCACCCAGTAAATGATTTGTAGCCCTTGACGTGTATGATTCCAGCATCTGTTTGCACAATTGTCCTATCTGTTATCAGAAGGATTGTTACAGTAGCTGCCTCTGCCCCTGAAACTTCTTGCTTTTCTGGGTTGTCATTTTTAATCTCTTGTTTTATTTCGCCCCCCTTCTTTGTTGTGACCATGTTCTCTGTTATTTCCAATTGCATAATCATTTTGGCATCAAATTTCTTCCCTTCTCTAATCTGTTTGTTAATCTCTATCAGTGTCTTCATGTTCTAACATCTGTTCCATAACCAGGTTAGTAACTTCAACCTTTCCAAATGTGAAAGCCAATACCTTCCTCAAAATCATTAGGATACCATAGCAAGTTGCAGTCATGGCTATACTTGATGGTACATAAGCCAAGGCATCCCCAATTGTTATCATTAGCCAAAGGTAAGTGTCATAAAGTTCAATCACTGTTTTTAGAAATTGGGGAACTGTGAAAAACCAAAATGTGGCACAAGTTTGCCAAATCCCATACAGACTTGAGTTGTGAGTATTCCCCCAAATAATTTCCAGGCACAGATTTTTAAGGTAAAGCTTATATTAAGAAGTAAAAAGGAAAACTAGAGGAGTTAATGAAGGTATTTGGATAAGGAAAAGTGACTCTGATCTATTAGGATGAAGCTGCCCTTCCCCCCCACAGGAGGGGGTGAAGGCACCTAACTGAACTGGCCCTCTTGTTAGATAATTTATATATCTAATTCACTAAATCACTAAATAATTATTATATTGATACTGATAAGGATTAATTCTAACAAACAGGCTAACCCCTGGGTAGAAACCACACTGGCTTATGCCACAATGGCCACTCAGGGGAAATCCCAAGTCAGGAACAGAAAGTAGTGAGTCTGTTCACCTCAACTACCACAAAGCAACTGCCTCAACCCTACTCAACTGCTCGCTAACCAAAAGTTCTCCAGGGAGGTCCCCTGGAATTCTGGGTGAGGTTGTCCCTATATTTTGCAGGGATTCCATGCATCCATCTCTACATAACATGTGGTAGTTTTGAATCAAAATCCCCAATCATATCTGCCTCAACCAATGTGTTCAAGCAGTTGCTTTTCTTCTGTGTTTCCACTTCTGAAATTCTTCCTCTGAATGTGGGTAGTGTTCTTTTCCATAAATCCCTCAGAATTGTCCTGGATCATTGCATTGCTGCTGGTACATAAGTCCATTACATTCTATTTTACCACAGTGTATTGGTCTCTGTGTACAATATTCTCCTGGCTCTGCTCCTTTCACTCTGCGTCAATTCCTGGAGGTCTTTCCAGTTCACCTGGAATTCCTCCAGTTAATTATTCCTTTGAGCACAATAGTATTCCAACACCAGCATATACCATAATTTGTTCAGCCATTCCCCAATTGAAGGACATATCCTCCTTTTCCAGTTTTTTTGCCACCACAATAAGCTCAGCTATAAATATTTTTGTACAAGTCTGTTTATCTATGATCTCTTTGGGGTACAACCCCAACAATGGTATGGCTGGATCAAAGGGCAGGCATTCTTTTATAGCCATTTGAACATAGTTCCAAATTACCATCCAGAAAGGTTGATCAGTTCACAACCCCACCAGCAATGCATGAATGTCGCAGTTTTGCCACATCCCCTCCAGCATTCATTACTCTCCCCTTCTTTCATTTTCATTATAGCCAATCTGCTAGGACTGAGGTGATACCTCAGAGTTGTTTTGATTTGCATTTCTCTAATTATTAGAGATTTAGAACATTTTCTCATGTGCTTATTGTTACTTTTGATTTCTTTATCTGAAAATTGCCTATTCATGTCTCTTGCCCATTTATCAATTGGGGAATGGCTTGATTTTTATACAATTGTTTTAACTCCTTATATATTTGAGTAATTAGACCCCTGTCAGAGTTTTTTCTTGTAAAGATTTTTTCCCAATTTGTTGTTTCCCTTCTGATTTTGACTACATTGTTTTTGTTTGTATAAAAGCTTTTTAATTTAATATAATCAAAACCATTTATTTTACATTTTGTAATTTTCTCTAACTCTTGCTTGGTTTTAAAATCTTTCCTTTCCCAGAGATCTGACAAGTATACTATTCTGTGTTGACTTAATTTATATTCAAGTCATTCACCCATTCTGAATTTATCTTGGTGTAGAGTGTGAGATGTTGATCTAAACTTAATCTCTCCCATATTGTTTTTCAAATTTCCCAGCAGTTTTTGTCAAATAGTGGATTCATGTCCCAAAAGTTGGGCTCTTTGTGTTTATGACAGACTGTCTTGTTGATGTTACTTACCCCAGGTCTATTCCACTGATCCTCCCTTCTGTCTCTTAGGCAGTACCATACAATTTTAATGACCACTTCTTTATAGTTCAGTTTAATATCTGGTACTGCTACGACCCCTTCCTTCACATTTTTTTCATTATTTCCCTTGATATTCTTGATCTTTTGTTATTCCAAATGAACTTTGTTATAACTTTTCCTAATTCAATAAAAAGGTTTTTTGGTAGTTTGATAGGTATGATGCTAAATAGGTAAATTAATTTGGGTAGAATTGTCATTTTTATTATGTTAGCTCGACCTACCCATGAGCAATCCATGTTTTTCCAATTGTTTAGATCTATTTTTAAGTGTTTCAAAAGTGTTTTGTAGTTCTTTTCATATATTTCATGTGTTTGATTTGTTATATATATTCCTAAATATTTTATATTGTCTAGGGTGAATTTAAATGGTGTTTCTCTTTCTACCTCTTGCTGCTGTGATGTGTTGGAAATATATAGAAATGCTGATGATTTATGTGCATTTATTTTTTATCCACCAACTTTGCTAAAGTTGTTGATTATTTCTACAAGCTACTTAGTTGTTTCTCTAGGATTTTTTAAGTGTACCATCATATCATCTTCAAAGAGTGATAGCTTAGTCTCCTACTTGCCTATTTTGATACCTTCAATTTCTTTTTCTTCTCTAATTGCAACTGCTAGTGTTTCTAGTACTATGTTGAATAATAGAGGTGATAATGGGCATCCTTGTTTCACTCCTGATCTTATTGGGATGGCTCCTAATTTATCCCCATTGCATATGATGCTTATTGATGGTTTTAAGTATATACTGTTATTTTTTTTTAGGAAAGGTCCTTCTATTCCTATACTTTCCAGAGTTTTGAATAGGAATAGGTGCTGTATTTTGTCAAAGGCATTTTCAGCATCTATTGAAATAATCATGTAATTTTTCTTTGTTAGATTGTTGATAGAGTCAATTATGTAGATGGTTTTCCTAATGTTGAACCATCCTTGCATTCCTGGTATAAATCCCACCTGATCATTGTGTTTAATATCTGGTACTGCTTGCCGGAGTCTCTTTGCTAGTATTCTATTTAAGACTTTTGCATCTATATTCATTAGAGAGATGGGTCTCTAGTATTCTTTCTCTGTTTTTGATCTCCCTGGCTTTGGAATCAGTACCATATTTGTGTCATAAAAGGAATTTGGTAGTACTCCTTCTTTGCTTATTATATCAAATAATTTGTATAGTATTGTGATTAGTTGTTCTTTGAATGTCTGATAGAATTCACTTGTGAATCCATCAGGCTCTGCCGATTTTTTCTTAGGGAGTGCTTTGATGGCTTGTTCAAATTCTTTTTCTGATATGGGATTATTTAGATATTCTATTTCTTCCTCTGTTAATCTAGCCAATTTGTATTTTTGTAAATATTCATCTATTTCCCCTAGGTTGCTATACTTATTGCCATATAATTGGGCAAAAGAGTTTTCAATGATTGCCTTAATTTCCCCTTTATTAGAGGTGAGGTCTCCCTTTTCATCTTTGATACTGTCAATTTGGATTCCTTCTTTCCTTTTTTATTAGATTGACCAGTACTTTGTCCATTTTAACTGTTTTTTCAAAATACCAGCTTCTAATCTTATTTATTAAATCATATTTCTTTTACTTTCAATTTTATTAATTTATCTCTTGATTTTTTTAAATTTTAAACCCTTAACTTCTGTGTATTGTCTCCTAGGTGGAAGATTGGTAAGGGTAGGCAATGGGGGTCAAGTGACTTGCCCAGGGTCACACAGCTGGGAAGTGTCTGAGGCCGGATTTGAACCTAGGACCTCCTGACTCTAGGCCTGGCTCTCAATCCACTGAGCTACCCAGCTGTCCCCTATCCCTTGATTTTTAGTATTTTCTAATTTAGTTTTCATCTGGGGATTTTTAATTTCCTCGCTTTCTAATTTTTTAATTTGCATGTCTAATTCATTAACCTTTGCCCTCCCTAATTTGTTAATATATGCACTCAAGGATATAAATTTCCCCCTTGAGTACTGCCTTGGCTGCATCCCACAGAGTTTGGTAGGATGTCTCATCATTGTCATTCTCTTCAATAAAATTGTTGATTGTTTCTATGATTTCTTCTTTGACTAGCTGGTTTTGGAGAATCATATTATTTGATTTCCAATTAGTTTTTGATTTGCCTGTCCAGGTGCCCTTACTAACTATTATTTTTATTGCATTATGATCTGAGAAGGTTACAATTATTATTTCTGCTCTTTTGTATTTGTTTGCAATGTTTCTATGCCCTAGTACATTGTCAATCTTTGTGAATGTACCATGTGCAGCTGAAAAGAAGGTGTATTCCTTTTTGTCCCTATTTATTTTTATCCACATATCTATTAAATCTAACTTTTCTAGGAATTCATTCACCTCTCTTAACTCATTCTTATTTATTTTTTGGTTGGATTTATCTAGATCTGAATGAGGAATATTTAGATCTCCCACTAGTATGCTTTTACTATCTATTTCCTTCTTGAGCTCTGCCAGTTTCTCCTTTATGAATTTGGATGCTATGCCACTTGGTGCATACATATTGAGCACTGTTATTTCCTCATTTTCTATACTGCCTTTAATCAGGATGTAATGACCGTTCCTGTCTTTTTTAATCATATCTATTTTTACTTTGGCTTTGTCAGAAGTCATAATCGCCACTCCTGCCTTCTTTTTCTCATTTGACGCCCAAAAGATTTTGCTCAAGCTCTTCATCTTAAACTTGTGTATGTCCACCCACCTCATATGTGTTTCTTGTAGACAACATATGGTAGGATTTTGGTTTCTAATCCACTCTGCTATTTGCTTCCATTTTATGAGCAAGTTTATCCCATTCACTTTCAGAGTTATAATCATCAGTTGTGTATTCATCAACATTTTGGTATCCTCTCCTAGTTCTACCTCTTCTTCTTAAACTCTTTCCTTTTAAACCAGTGGTTTGATTTAAGCCAGTAACCCTTGTCCCCTCCCTTGATTAACTTCCATTTCTACCCCCTCCCTTATTATTCCCCTCTTTTTATTTTTAAAGGCCTAATGAATTCCCTCCTCCTTCTTCTCCCTTCCCTTTTTTGACCTCCCCACTCCCCTGCTCCCCTTGGTTTATCCCTTCTGACTTTCTCAGTAGGGTTAAATAGAGTTTTATATCCCAATAGATAATATAGCTACTCTTCTATCTCAGGGTTATTTACACTGAGAATAAGGTTTAACTATTACCTCTTAATGCTCTCTTCCTCTCATTCTTATAATAGTATTCATCCCTTCCCTCTCCATGCCCTCTTTTTGTGTGATATATTATCCTATTTTTCTCATTCATTCAAGTTTCTCTTGCTGTCCTCTATTATTCAGCCCCCTCTTTCCAACCCCCCACGTCATCTTCGACCATTTAGTATTCCAACCTCTCCCTATGTGTAATTCTTCTGATTACTATAATAGTGAATACTATAATAGTGAATAAAGTTCACTACAGAAAATTATACATAACATTTCTCCACATAGGTATACAAATAATTTGATCTTATTGAAGCCCTTAAGAGGCAAATTTAAAATATATGAGTTTTCTTTCTTTCCCCTCTGTTTCTTATTTAGCTTCTTATGTTTCTCTATATTTTTGTGGTTGGATATAGAACTTTCCATTTATTCCTAATCTTTTCTGTGCAAATACTTGGAAATTTTCTATCTTGTTGAATGCCAAAACTTTCCCCTGGAAGTATATAGTTAGTTTTGATGGGTAGGAGATCCATGGTTGTAGACTCAGTTCTCTTGCCTTTCTTAATATCATATTCCAAGCTTCGCAATCTTTTAGTGTGGAGCCTGCCAGATCCTATGTGATCCTGGTGCTCCTTGACAATTGAATTATCTAATTCTGGCTTCTTGTAAGATTTTTTTCTTTTACTTGGAAGCTCTTGAATTTGTCTATTATATTCCTGGGGTTGTATTTTCAGGGTCTAGTGTAGAGGGTGATCTATGGAACCTTTCCATGTCTATATTGCCCTCTTGTTGTAGAACTTCAGGGCAATTTTACTGAATAAATTATTTTAGTATGGAGTCTAAATTTCTATTAATTTCTGCTTTTTCAGGAAGACCAATGATTCTCAAATTGTCTTTTCTAGCCCTGTTTGCTTGATCTGTCAATTTCTCATTGAGATATTTCATGTTTCCTTCTATTTTTTCAGACTTTTGACTTTTGTTGTTGTTGTTGTTCTTGGTGTCTTGAGAGATCATTAGCTTCTAATTGCTCAATTGTAGCCTTTAGGGACTGGTTTTCAGTTATAATCTTTTGGTTTTCCTTTTCAATCTGGTCATTTTTGGTCTTCAGTTGACTTGCCTCCCTTTCCAATTGTGAAATTCTGCCTTTTAAACTGTTATTTTCTTTCCAGATCTCTTCCATCTTTCTCATCATCTCAGATTTGAACTCTTCAATAGCTTGTGATCAGTTTTCCTTATTTTGGGAAGGTTTGGATGTGATTACTTGTTTGTTCTCCTCTGCTGTTTGCTCTGGTATCTGGACTTTCTCTGTGTAAAAGTTGTGTGGTGTTACAGATTTCTTCTTAATGATCTTTCTCTTTTGGGGTTCTTGTCTCTGGTTTGCCATTGTTAGCCCTGCACCCTCTCAGGTTTATCCTTATACCTAGAGTCTGTGCTCTCTAGGCTCCTGAAGTCTCAGGTCTAGTTGTTCTCAGTGTCAAGCCTTCTGGTGGCCCCCTTGTTTGTTCCTCTGTCTGAAGCTCCTTTAACAATTTTAGGGCGCAGTTTCCACAGTCATGCACCCCTCTGCACTGGGTCCTCATTCAAGGTCCACTCCTGTGCTCAGGATCTGAGACTGCTCCTGCACTCAGGATCCATGGACGAAAGAGCCTGCATTTGTGCCTGAGCTCAGGGTCTGTATTCAGAGTCCACTTGTTCTTTAGCCTCTTGGGGTCTTAAGTCTTGCTGCTCTCAGGAACAGCCCCTGGTGACCCCAGGTAGCTGCCAAGGGCTTAATGGGTGCCCTAAGCTTGCTCTAGGTCTTGTGTGCTGGCTTTAGCACTGTAGGTGGTGTGGGGTGGTGGAGGGATTTTTCAGCTTGCATTTTAGTGAGAACTGTTTCACCCCCTTATAGGATGGAAATGCCCCAATTCCACGTACCTTCAATGCTGCACCCTGTCATGGATTCCCTTCATTCCTCTGGATTTGTTTTTATGTCTTCTTGAGGAGTCCTATATCTTTTGGTTAGGAGAGGTTAAGCAGCTGCTTTTTACTCAGGTGCCATCTTAACCAGGAAGTCCAGTGGCTTTCTTCTAATAGTTGCCTAGGTTGGGACCCTTGAGAGATTAGGTAAATGGTTAATCTCACTAGGTCTAACCTGAGGTTGGATTGTTTGTTAATAGGCTATTTATTGGCTATTGGAAATGTTGTTATCTGACTGCATATTTATTCTCCCCTTCGCAAGAGCTGTGATAGAATAATTGCTCAAGAAAAGTACTTTTTGGTAAATCTTAGTATTAACTCTTAATGGGGAAGGTAATAGGTTTGAGGATTTGGGGAACCCTGTTGCTGTTGTTTAGCTACTAAGCTAATAGTTGATCAGGACTGGAGATTGGTAGGCTGGTAGAAGCTGGAGGTCTTCACCCTCTCACTAACTCTTACCTGACCTGGCCACAGGCAAGCCAGAGATTAGGGAAGGCTATTGATATTGATGTTGATTGATGATCTATATACTCTCTCAGCTCTGATATCAATGTTATTGATTGATCACTAGCTCTCTCTCAGTCAGGTTATAGGTTCAGGCCTACCCTCTTCCACCCTTTACCTCGCTCTGTCCAAGTTCTTGCTCCAAGAGAAGTTTGCTCAAGTCTCAGCTCTGAGTTCTGAGACCTCAATTGTTGTTCCTGGGAGGTATTTATAGGTGAAGCCAACTGACTTTTGCCCCTGACTCATGGCATCTAAGAAGATTCCAAATCTCTCAGTTGCCATGCCTGTCAGTCAAAGTGGCATCCATCTTATCCCAGATAATGCTTTTAAAATTGAACAAACCATCAAAAAATTCCCAAAGAAAATAGATCCCAGGCCAGATAGATTTACAGGTGAATTCTAACAAAATTCAAAGAACTCCAATATTATATATACTATTTGAAAAAAGAGGGGAAGAAGTAATCCTTCCAAATTCTTTTCATGACACAAATATGGTACTAATAACTAAACCTGGAAGAACTACAACAGAAAAAGAAAACTATAGACCAATCTACCTAATGTCTATTGATGCAAAAATATTAATTAAAACACTGGCAAGGAGATTGTGGCATCATTATAACAAGGATCATACACTATGATCTCATGGGTTTTATACCAGAAATGCAAGGAGAGTTCAATATTAAGAAAAACACTACAATAATTAACCACAACAATAAAAAAAAAAAAAAGAAAGCACACAACTGTTCTGACAGATACAGGAAAAGCTTTTGACAAAATATAATACCCAATTCCTATAAAAATATTAGAATACATTGGAATAATTGGAGCTTTCATTAATGATAAGTGGCATCTATCTAAAACCATTAACAAGTGTTATCAATAATGGCAATAAACTAAAACTCAAGAAGCAAGGTTTCCCATTAATGCCTCTAAATTCTAATATTGTACTAGAAAAGCTAGCTATAACAATTATAGCAGAAAAAGTAATTTATGGAATCAGAATAGGCAATGAGGAAACAAAATTATCACTCTTTGCAGATGATATGATGGTATACCTGGAGCATCCTAAAAAATCAATCAAAAAATTGACAGAAATAATTAACAACTTCAGCAATTAAAAACTTCAGCAAAGTTGCAGGATACAAAAAAAAATCCAAATAAATCATTAGCATTTCTATTTAACACCAACAAAATCCAATAGAAAGTGAAAGAAAAGGAAATACCATTCAAAATACCTCTAGATAATAATAAAAATAAATAAATGGGATTATACCTACTAAAACAAACTCAGTAATGATATGAACACAATTGCAAAACATTCTTTATATAAAGTCAGACATAAACAATTGGGGAAACATTAATTACTTATGAATAGGCTGAGTCAATATAATAAAAATGATAATCCCACCTAAACCAAACTCCCCAAAAACTATTTCATAGAGCTAGGAAAAAAATCTGAAAAAACAAAAGGCCAAGAATACCAAGGCAATCAAAGGAAAAATATGAAGGAAGAAGGTCTACCCATACCAGATTTCACACTATATTATAAAGCAGTAATCATCAAAAGAATCTGGTACTGGCTAAGAAATTGAGTAAGCGATTCATGGAATAGGTTATGTCATTAACACATGATTGTTAATATCCATCACAACTTAGTGTTTGATAAACCCAAAGATCCAAGCTTTTTAGAAAAAACACACTATTTGACAAAAGCTATTTAGGAAAATTGGAAAACAATATGGCAAAACTCGGTATAGACTAACATATCCTACCATATACCAGTATAAAATCTAAATACATACCTGATCTAGAAATAAAAGGTAATGTCATAAACAAATTAGGGGAACATGAAGAAGTTTTCCTGTCAGACTTATGGATAAGGGAAACATTTTTGAGCAAAAAACTCATAGAAAATGAAAAATGAAATTAATAAATTACATTAAATTTAAGTAAAAAGCTTTTTGTACAAAGAAAACAAATGCAACCAAGATTAGAATGGGCAACAACAAAGTTGAGAAAAAAATTATAGCAAATATATCTGACAAAGGTCTCATTTCTCAAATATAGTGAGAACTTAATCAAATTTATAAGAATACAAAGCATTCCTCAACTGATAAATGGCCAAAAGATATGAACAGATACTTCTCAGAGGAAAAAACTAAAACCATCTATAGTCATATGGAAAAGGGCTTCAAATCACTATTGCTTAGAAAAAAGTAAATTAAAACAACTTGAAATGCTACTTTACACCTATTATATTGGCTAAAATGATCTAAAATGAAAATGACAAATGTCAAAGGGCATGTGGCAAAATTGAGACACTAATACATTGTTAGTGGAAAACTATGAAATGATATAACCATTCTGAAGAGCAATATGAAGCCAGTTTCAAAGGGCCACAGAACCATGGATACTTTTTCATCCAGTAATAGAACTACTGGTGTTGTATCCCAAAGAGATCAGAGATAAGGAGAAAGACCCTACCTGTACAAAAATATTTTAGTAGCTCTTTTTGTAATGGCAAAGAATTGGAAATTGAAGAGTTATTCATCATTTGAGGAATGGCTGAACAAGCTGTGGTATATGATTGTAATGGAATGAACAGCAATTTGAGAAACAGATAATCTCCCAGTTCTCAAATAGGCAGATCGTCTTCCTCCCATTTTTGAAGCCAGGTGGCAGGGAGAGAAAAGGGGTCAGACAAATAGCCCATTTTCCATGCAATTCAATTCTAGATCAAACAACCTAAGAATCATCATTTCTATACACAGCAACAAACTAGAAAACTCTTCCTCATTATCATAAAATACAAACCTCTGAGTCATGCCTATGTTTTTTCAGCCTGAAACCAGGGAATCAAGTAGTGAATATCTAGACATAATTCAAGGCCTGGACACCTTAGATTTAGCTTCATTACTTGCCTTTGCCTCAGCATTTACCAAAGTTCCATGAATATCACATATAGTTAATAAATGTTTTTAAAATTGAATTATGTTGGGGGCATCTGGGTGATTCAATGGATTGAGAGTCAAGCTTAGAGATGGGAGGTCCTAGGTTCAAAGTTGGCCTCAGACACTTCCTAGCTGTGTGACCCTGGACAAGTCACTTAATATCCATTGTCTAGCCATTCCTGTTCTTCTTCCTTGGAACCATTGCATAGTATTGATACTAAGATGGAAGGTAAGGGTTTTTAAAAATAAATTTGAATTATGTTGTAGCTATTTCTAAAGCTTCCCTTATAGATTGGAACCCCTTCACAGAAAGGATGATGTATCATTCCCAGTGCCCAGGATAGTACTTTCCATTTCATTAATAGTTATTAAATGGATATATAAAACATAGAGTAAAAATACATGAATTCTATTTCCAAATTTTATGATCAATAGAAAAATGAGTTCTCAGTGAATTAAACACAGGTCAGACAGACTTTCTAACTTTTTAAATAACATTATATGTAACTTTTTCTAGATGGCAGTCATTTACAAAATGTAATCCTTAATTTATGAATTACTTTTTTTAATTAAAGAAGAATCTTAAAGCTCCTTTTTCTGATTGATTTTCTTAGGGAAGAAATTTTACATTGTTCAAAAAGTGTTTGAATAATCAATGTAATTAATAATTAAAATTGTTCTGCCATATGATTTTATGATGTGATAAGGGTCACACAGTTTTATTAATCAATATAACAACAAACACTTATTAGTCATTTACTATGTAGCAGATATTATTTGTGTTGAGTACTAGAGATACAAAGAAGAAACAATCTTAAAAATAGCAGAATTCTGGACTAATTTTTTAACTACTTTGCCATAGAGAAAATAATTCACTTCCAAAGAAAGGAAAAACATATGCATGAAAATTGGTAAAGGTGGCAAATGAAGATATATGGGCTAGAGTCAGTCATGTCGACTGTGGACAATTCGCTGTTTTCCCTCATTTTGAATATTTGTCCAAACCCTTTTTCTTTGTCTCCTTCAAATGTTCATAGGAGCTAGACATATGTTAATCATCTTCCTCATTCTAATTTTCCTCTGAATTTCATTCTTGAACAACAACAAAAGTGTACCTTATATCCTTAGATAACTTAGATATCAGCTTTTCTCCCATTATTAATGTTATGTAAAAAAGGGTTATCCACTCTTTTCTAAAAGTCTAAAATAAGCATTTTATGCATATATGTAAGCAATTTACTGATATATGTCGTTGATATATGCATAAAGAAATAATCTATATTCAACTCAGTTCAAATACTCTATATTCATGTAGTTTATAGATCTAGTTATGTATGACTAACACTTAAGTTGCTGCTTATTTCCTGAAAGTCTTTTCAAGAAACTTGGAGTAAACTTCCATCTAGCATGATTTAGCTATTGGTAAATAGTGAGAAAAGTGATGTTTCAAACATAGAAAATAATCATATGAGAGGGAAAGCAAGAAAAACATATTTTTCACTAATAACAATTATAAAATAAAAATATATGGCTCTGTGTTCCACATAAAGGTGGAGGGAGGGAGAAAGTAAAGGAGAGATTCACCATTTCTACCCATCTAGCAGCAAGTGCTCAGGATTAATAAAATGAACTTTAGTAAATATAAATGTAAAGTCTCACACTTACATCCATCAAATCAAGTACATGAATATATTTGTGAAGAGCAAAGGCTTAAATATAGTTCATGGGTAAAAAAAAAGGTTTAGATTTTATATAGCAATAAATTCAATATTAATCAATTGCAGATTGTGACAGGCACAATAAATAAGAATTCCTGTGTGACCTTGGTCTAGATCAAAAGAATTGTCACTTACCATATTGTATCTAAAACTTTGTGTTTAATTTTAGGTGTTGCTTGGCAAGACAGGGCAGATCTAGGAAGGATAAACCAGAATTATAATGGGACATAAAACTACATTATATGATTATAGCATGGAGGAAGTGAGAATATTCCACCTGCAGAAGAAAAGATTTGTGAGGGAATATGATTTCTGTATTCAGCTATTTATAGTTATGTCTAATAGAAAACACATACTCCATGTAACTCTGAAATTTGAACAAAGGTAATTTTTTTCTGACTTTTGCTATACAGACTTTGGCTATATATAAGAATTAGAATGATTTAGAAGGTTACATTGACTAGAAGATGAAATAGTCTGCCTTATGATGTAGTAAGCTCCCACTAACTGAACTATCCAAGAAATTGCATAGCTACTTGTCAAAAATGCTGTCAATATTTTTGTCTCAGATATTGGGCTAAACATTGGGAACGATGAGACAAAAGTGAAATAAATCTATGTTCTCAAAAAGTTTATGTTCTACAGTAGAAAAGAATATCTGCTTATAGAAAAAAAACTATACACAACTATGCCAAATTAAATAAAAGTTAATTTAAAGAGCAAGAACAACTAGGGAGAGGGAAAAATTCATATAATCTGTGGCATCTGGCCTGAGATTTAAAGTAAACTAGAATTTTTGAGAAGTAGCTATGAAGGTCATTTCCACTCATGGAAGATAGCCTGTACAAATAAATGTTCAGAGAGAGGATATGTAATATATGTGAGGAACAGCAAGAAAGTTAGTTTAGGTACGCCTCAGTTGTGTCAAGGAAAAAATATATAACAAGGCTGGAAAGTAAGATTGTAAAATGGTTGTGAAATACTGTAAATGAAAAACAGAATAGTTTTTATTTAATGCTAAAGGTAATTGAGGGTCAAAATGTTTATTGAGGAAGGAAAGGACATGATAAGATTCATGTATAAGGTAAAAATGTTAAATAACTTCTATGATCCCTTACATTTATAAAATTCTACTGTTTTTGGTCCCTGAAGATAAAGTAACCCTTTAGGCATAAGATGGAGGCTAAATCTCCTTGTGCCCTTGTGGAAATATTTCCCTAGCTTCTCCAGGAACATTCCTATGAAATCTCTGTATCTTACAATTTGTTTTCATATTTTATCACTTGGCAGAAACTTTTATCCTTAGAGATAATGTAAATATTTTAATTGTTAAACACAATGACTATTTTTTCACTTATCCTTTTGATTGTATATGCAGCATCTGACACCATAACTGATCACTCTCCCTCCTAATTATTTCCTCCTGTAAATTTTCTAACAGTTCTCTCTGATGTTTCTCCTCATAGCTGCCTGACTGTTTTCAATCTCCTTCACTGGGTAATAATAATATTACTGACAATGACAAGAGCAATAATGATTACAATTAGCATCCAACCCATTTTTTCAAGCCATGATGAAGAGAAATGACAATCAAGATAAAGTACAGTTGGGACTTCTAGTGGCCAGATACTTTAATGATAGTTATGACTTTGTGGTAACCCTGGTAGGAACTCTAAGAGACTGGCAAACTAGTCTGGGCATAGTACACTGTTCAATGTGAGAAAAATCCTAATAGTTAGATACAAATCAAAAGTGTTGCAATTTCTGACATTACTGGAGAGATTAATCAAGGACACACAGACAGCTTGAATTCACCCTCTGTGTACTCAAACTGGGAAAAGGCACACCAACCCTGGTGTAGAATAATTAAAAAACATTATTTAAGCAAAGGTCAGTTAAAGTAAAAATGATACTAAAACCTAAAGAAAGTTTTAATAATCTGAGGACTTTGGAAATATTTTATTAATTAAAACTAAATAAATTATACTTAATAACAAAAAACTCAAGAAAACATCATCAAGCTCTCAAATGATTTTGAAAAAAAACATATAGGCATATTGAGAATCAATTTCTGAAAAGTCATTTTTGAAACTGATGGAATATATGAAAGTATAGATCTATTATACAAAATAATAATTTTAAAAACCTATTATCTAGTATATCCATTGTGAAAAAAGTAATTCTTCTATAATGTTTGACAGAAGTATAAGTGTTTCAAAATGTGAACATAGTATTGTAGATGGTAATTTTAGCTACACTAAGAAACAAGGAAGAAAAACTGGAGCTATCAAGAAATATCCTTAAAGAAAGATAATAAACTGCCATGGCAAAAATCACTGGAAAAATTATATATTCATAGATAGACATTGGAAGATTATATCAATATTTAGCTGATATGCAAACTTTGAAAGTGGAATGTCTCATCTCCAATAGGCAGAAAGGGATATGGAATGCAAAAGCATACCAGAAATTCTGTATCCTCATAGTAACTGAAAGCAACTATCTAAATTTTAGGGCAATGTCAAAAGGAAAAGCAGCCCAAAGAACAAAATAAATAATTCAACATCAATCAAAAACTTTACCACAGAGGCTTAAGAAGCAAAGAAATCAGAGAAGTGAGAGCAAGCTCCCAAAAAAGGATATACAAAATTTCTGGTCATCTATATGATAAAAAGGCATACAGTACAGTGAAAACTTAAATTGAACCAAATGAAAAACAGAAAACATATACACTAAATTTATAGTGAAGAGTTACATCAGTGGAAATAACTGAATCACTTCTACATTGGGTTACTTGATCCATCACCTTACCTCCTAAATGGAATTAGGTTTCACTTCCAAATAAGAGAAAGTCAAATCAACATATTTTCTCTCTGATCTCTCCTTCTTCAAATAATCATGTATATATTTGTCTGTTTGCATTTCGTAGCCTCCACCTCCAATAGAATTTATGATCTCTGGAATCATTTTCAATTCTATCTTTGTATTTCCCATGGCAAGTACAGTCCCTAGCACAAAATCTCTCTTTTGTACCAGACAAATATATGATTTCATTGAATTGGGTACTCTTAATAAGGAAACTTACCCAGCATATTAAGATCAGCATCTTCTCTGAAATTTAATTTTAAGAGTGTTGTCAGTACATGTAAGATATTATGTGGCTTGCTCAGGCTCTCAGCCAGTACATACCAATGGCAAGTTTTGAACAAAGGGCTTCCTGACTTAAAAGTTTCATTCTCTATCCATTATGCCACCCTGCCTCTCACAATATTATGTGTGACAAAAGCTCTCATCAGATTGGAATAAATTGGATTTTCTGCCAGGTCATGCCTACAGTTATCAAAACGATTAACTCAGTAGAGAAGAAAATAAGTCTAGCCAATTGTTTGGAACGAAAAGAAAAACTGTTTAATTGACTAATATGCTGACTTTTCTAAAAGCTGTTTTGATATTACTTTAACCTAGCATAAGACTTTGAGGTGAAAACAAAATATAGCTCCAAAATATTACAAACCATGAGTTCTCAGCAGAGCTGCAAAATGCCAACTGTCCCTTGACAGTTTTAGTCTGCCCTCATTCCTGATAATAAGTAATATGTCACAATGCTGAAGGATTAGAGGCTTTCATTGATGCAGTTAGAGGTTTGGGGTGGACATTATATCATCATAGGACAAGGTTAAAACTCTCCAAAAGTAAGTGATGAATGGTGTACTGTTGATTCTAGCCTGCAAGATTAATGTGCAATTGGCCAATAATCCATTCTCTCATTTATATCATAGGAATTTACTTTTGGATAGAGGAAGACAAGCCGAGGTTGTTGGAAACATACTCCAAACTCAGTGGCTCACTGGTCATTTTTCCTATGTCAAGTTTAAGTTCTTAAATCATTCAATTAAAATAACCTATTTGAGGGGATTTTTAAAAATTGTGAAGAACACTGTCATAAACATAACCTAGAAAACAAAAACAAATCTTCTGTAAATAGTTGGGAATCTCATTTGTTTTAATTTAGAAAAGGCCACCTGTGGCTTGACTGCTAATGCAGAAGCAATAATCTTTTCTCTAAAACAATTATGTAAATCTTACTAATAAAATTAGAGAAGAAACAAAAAATGCAAATGGAGAAGAATTCATTTTTCATTTGTATGTTGTTAGTAGCATGAAATAGAAAGATCATGGGTCTTGGAGTCAGAGTACTATTCAAATCTTGGCTCCAAAAATTGCTAACATTTATGACCTTGGACAAATTGCTTACCCTACCTGGATCTTAGTTTCTTCATCAGTAAAATGGAGAATTATATTGAGTTATATAGCTTCTGAAGTCCATTCTACCTCTAAACCTATGGTCCTATAAGTCATAGCCATATTATCCAACTCTCCTCTATTTTTAAAAAATCTACAAGAGATTTCAAAAGTGAACCATTATATCTTTTTAAATGGCTTCATAGGGATGAGGAAGAAAGACTGGAAGGAAAACCAAGTCAACAAGATCAAAGGATTGTCTTTTGCATTTCCATACATTTTTCTAGAAAGGGCTTCTTTTTATTGATGTTTCTTTATTTTCATTATATCTTTTCATTGATACTTCCTTATTTATCTTCTCTTTCTTTTCATCACCTTTGATCTCTGATTTGTGAGCCTTTGTTATGCTTATTTAGTTTTTATTTATGTATTTCTCAAGGAATTAACATTTTTGAGAGACCTATTTTGGGTTGTGTCTTTTAAACAGTTTTTTATGTGATTGTAGATCTTGTTCCCAAATATCTCTTTGATAATGTGATTCACCCCCTTAGAAATACCAATTTTTTAGGTGATAGGCTATTGCTCATTGTTCCATGGTACAATTTTTCCCACGTCCCTGATTATGCAGCTCATTATTGACATTTGCTTGCCTTTGGTAATTTTTTCCATTTGGTTTAAAATCCTTTCCTTAATTCTTAGCACTCTGATGTTTCAGAATGATTTTGAGAAAGGATATATGTCTCTCTAAGTATCAAATTCCTGCAGATTATATCTATGTTAAGGTTCCTGTTTTCCTTTATGGCTCTATATCTTTCCCCATAAGGGCACTGATTAGTAGTATCAATTTTTATTTATTTCCCCATTTTTCAATCCACTGCTTTTATTCTTTACCGATTTTCCTATTTGCTTTCCTCTTCTGGAAACACTATACTAGTTCTTTTCTCTTCGTTATTAGCCTTTAGTTTCTTAGAGTACTTCTTCTTCTTATCTTCTTCCACTTCTTATCCTTTTTATGTGCCCTCCCATTCTGTAATTTAGCCCCACAAAAAATATTCACCTGTAGAAAAGGTGTTATTAAGTCTAATGAATGATATTTCAGACCTGTTGCTCAACCATCATTTTTATTTGACTTCTTCTTTCACCCTTATTTCTTTGGATACATTTAGAAAGAAGTCACTTAATGGTTTCTCTGTTATATTTTTCTCCCTTCTTGTATTTCTGATTGTAGGATATCTAATAAGTAAATAATTTATTTAGGTCTTTCCCCCTCTAAGAATGTTTCAAATATATCTTTATTTTTTAATACTTATCTTTTCTTCAATTATAATTTGGGTCAGGTTTGGAGGATAGTTCACCTTGGGCAGCATATTGAGCCTCAATGCTTTTTGGGATACATTGTTTCATTCTCTCTTGTGGTTTCTTGTGAGTGAAGAATAGTTGCACATTACTCAGATTTCCTTAATGTTATATTTGAAAATTTTTCTACTAGTTACTTGAAGAATTACTTGTTTCTCAATGGTATTTAAAATGTTGCAATTTGCACTCTCAATTTTTAAAAATGATCTATGCATTTTCCAATTGGCATTTTGGATTCTATGTTTGGAATTTCATAACAGATTTCTTGTACTATACATTGTCTGATAATATTGAAGATTTTTGACTTGCAATGTTCTTTTGGGAGATTTATAACCCTTATTTGGTCTCAATGCAACTTGTTTTCACAATGATTGTGATTTTTTATTTTACTTATTTTTGCTTTTCTTCTTCCATATTGTCATTCACTTCCATTTATCACGTTCCCAATCAACTATCTTCAATATGATTTCTTTGTTGAGACTTGTCACTATGGATTTAAGTTTTTTTTCTATTATTCCAATTTTTCAGCCTCAGTCCATAAATTCTGCTGTCACAATATGTATTTCTTTTTTAAGCATTCAAGAACATCATACTATAATTCAATGTTCTTTTTAAAATGCACATGGTTTTCTGTCTCATCGGATGTTGAATCATTTTCTTTTATCTTAAATGATTATTCAAAACTCGTATTAGATATGGAGTATATATATTCTCTTCTACTGCTAAAACATTCTATTGCTTTATCTGCTTATGCTCAAGGTCTTTGACTTTTTTCCTATTTAAAGCTTTAGTAATTTTATTAATTTTTCCTCATTTTCTTCTAATGCTCATTTTCTGATTTCTTCTCTTTTGATGGTGGTTTGCAATCTCAGCCTTTTCTTATTTCTGGGAAATTCACAGTTCACCAGTTTTGGATTTTGCCCTATTAACTTTTAGGAAGAGATAAGTGTCCTTTCATGGGCTTTTGATTTTCCTCAGGCTTAGTGAAGTATCATCTATCCCCCTACATCAGTCTTTCTCTAAGTCCCTCTAATATTTATTTCTCTAGACTAGTAGAAGAGTGCTGTACCATCATAGCCCCTGCCCAAATGATTGGGTTGTTTGGAATTTGGATCTCCATATTACTTAGAGAAGGTCTTTTTAGGATATAGAGTTGAGTTCTGTTATAAAAGCAGATACATGTCCTGCCCCATTGTACTATTCTTCTGTTATGACTGATCTCTGTTATAGGATAGAAAACTAACACATGGCTATTACCACATGAGAAAAAACTTACATTTTGGAGTTTGGATCTCTGTAAAACTGGGGTAGGTAGAGGGAAGAGGAGTTTAATTCTATCATAAGCTTATGGCACACAAATGCTTTTCCTGTTCTATTTATGTGAGTGTGGTAGTTTTTTGAAGGAAGGGGCACAGAAGGATGTTTAACCTCTTTTTCTATTAGCAATTCATCTTATTTTTACCTTGTTTTGGTTCTTAATATCCTGAACCATGAAGACATTGAAACTGATGTCAATAATTCCAATTTCAAAGAAGTTTGAAAAATTGTGAGGATCAAAGAAAAGGTCTAGTGCACCATTTTGCTGGTTCATATGACTGGAAATTCCCAGGTGGAGAAATATGGAGTGAACTTATATTGAGCTTTCCCAAAAAATTATTGTATAAACATACAGTATAATTCAATTGAATGCTTTCTCCCTTTTCTTTATTATCCCCTTTCTCATATGTATTCATTATCATAGTTTAAACCAAATGCAGTAAGTTATTAATGTTCAATTACTTTGTTATAGATTTACTAATAAAAGTGTACAGTTAAGAATCAACAGGATGCTGATAATGAGTTAACCATAAAATAAAAATCCTTTGGACAAATAAAATATTTGTTCCCTTTCTTTAAGCATTGATAAAATGTTAAAAGCTCATGTCTTCTCCAAATTAAATGATATCCTTAAATCATATCAATCATTCTGTTCATAACAAAGGTGTGAAAGGAAAAGCAATTTTAGTCATCTGGCACTCCTTTCACCATGTTATTAACTCTGCCTTTTGAAAAAAGATATTTTTGATGTAGCAGTAGAAAGTCAGTTGGTTTCTTATCGAAAGGACAACTCAAGGCAATTTAAACCTATTTTGTTGATATCCAATACTTCCTCTCTCATCTTGTGGTTTTCTAATAGATATAGAGGACTTTTAAAAACATCCAGAAGCTATCAATGGTGTGCAACTACATAATTTCCAGAAGCACAAATTGGTTGTTAAATTGAAGGTATTATTGGTAGACATTTTGTCCATGATGAAAGTCCAGGCTTCATTATAACAAATCATTTGTGTCTGTCTTCTACAGAAATAAACAATGCTTCAACAAAAAGATAGCTTCAGCATTTCCTATCTTTCTAGTGTTCACCTTATTGAATGCTATCATACCTTCCTCTACCTTCTTTCTCTGTCCAGAGCATCCACTATAGAATTTCCATACAGTGATTATATAAAAGAAATTACCACCAAACATTCTTCCTCCACATATGTTTCTAGTTTTAATACTATACAAATTCTTTATGTTGGATATTTTTTAAAAGAACAATGAACTCATCTTCCTCACAAAAATGAAAAAAATGATCACAGTGATCATAATGAGGAACATAGATACCAACAATAATGTGCTAATTTGCTAGAATACTGCACATAATAAAAATGCTAAATTGCTATAGCTCCCATAACCATCACTGAATACACATGAGATTTCTTGATCAATGATCCTTAGCTATTAGAGCCAAAAAGAGTCATTGTATTGTTCTTTTTTCATTAGATGTATGTTCAAATGATTAAATTTATTCTTGAAATGATTACAACTTTAGTGCTATAGAAGATGAAAAGTTGTGATGACATATTGTAAAATACATTCTTATTCAGGTATATATTAGGCTTTCTTTGAATTCTATAATTTCCTTCAATATGCAAAATGTCATCATTAATTATTAGATTATTAAGAAGTAGTATTGGTCAGTGTTATAACCAGGGCACAGAACAAAGGAAATGTAATCTCATTATTCATAGGAGCTCTGCCTCTCAGTGCGTCCCAAGATCACATTAGTTGTTTTCACTGCCATACTATATTGTTAATTACACTGAGCTTTCAAAAGAATTTTTATTTTCTCGTTTATTGGTTTAAGTTGGTGAAACTGATTTTTTAAACCCTGGCATAAAATTCTCCATTTTTCTCTATTCTTTCAGCTTATTTTTCTTGTGGACAAGATCTTTTTTAATTCTGTGTATACGATAAAGTGTGTGAGCTATTTTAATATTGTGTCAATTGTAAATGCCTCAACCCAAATAATTGATAACAAGGTTAAACAAAGTAAGATCAAACAAAGATAACAAAGAGATTATTTTTTGAGATTTCCTGCCAGGTTAACACTGATCCATTAATAACAATGAACCATTAATTTCCACATATTGGTTCTACTAATACTGTCTGAACCCGTGTTCAACAAGTCTAAGCACCTGTCACTATCAAGGACCACATCTATTTAACTTAGGAAAGAACCATGTACAAGGGAATGAGCTTAAAACAAATGTTTATGTTGCTACTGATTAAAAAAAAGGCTCATAGTTACGCTTTAACAAGGAATACATCAAAACATTTAGTAGTACTTTACATTGGAATGAAATGCTTTAAGATGTACAAAGTGCTTTGCCCATATGACATTTATAATATCTTTTGAGAGTAGAGTACAATAGCTCTTAGTCCCATTTTACAGGTAAGGCCCAGAAAACACCAAGTGAAATGTTCCGGGTTATGCAACTGGTAGTTAGCAGAAGTGATTGAATCAATTCCATTAAAGGAGAGTATTTTGTCCATCATGAATATTGAGATACATTAAAACAATTTAGAAGGCAGCTCGCTATACTTTAAAAAAGAGAACACTAAATGGAAATTACTATGTTATCTCTTCAGCAGTGGTTCACAGGAGCTCTTGGATGGCCTGAGGGGACAATAGATACTTCCCAATTCTGATTTTATATGTCTACCCTAAATCTTTATATCATAATTTGGTTTCTCAAATAAACTTCCCTACAGGGAAGAAAGATTATTCCTCATAAATTATTGAATTGGGATTTTTATATGAATTGGTCTTTCACGAATTTAGTGATATGAGTCACTATGCCCAAAGCCTGATCCCTTGATTTTCAAGATAAAATTTTCAGATATTCAAGGCTGTAAGACTAATCACATGTGTACTGATGAGTAATAGCAATCTGTTAGCACATTCATCTTAAACTGACCTATTTTACATATCTGTTATTGTAAAGGGCATATATACAACTTAGTTGCTTTGGCTATAAGCAAATGAATATTTGTAGAACGAATGATAGAATTAGCCATTTGAGAATGAGAAGCATTTGGTCCATGTGTCATCAAAAAGGAAATACCAGGTGCATAGAAAGAGGATTGGAGAAAATAAACTTTGAGTATCATTTGAGTGGCATTTCCAATGTGGTTAATATCTCCCCTGACAATCTGGTTGCAGCTTCTAGTCCCGTTATTGAAATCTATTGAGCAGCAAGAAATAGTGTTGGCCTTGAGTGAAGGGAATGAATACTTTCTAAGAAAAGAGAGTAGTTGCTTTCTGGGATTATAAATCCCGTTTTAGAATCATCAGGAAGTGAGAACTTAATTACCACAAGCCTTACTAATGTTGAAAAGGAATCATATCCATGATTTTGCCATTTGGCACTGAGAATAGTAAATGGATGTACAAAAACACAGCATATCTAGCATGTACCTATAAAAGCAATTCTCTCAAACCTAGTTAACAAACTGGAGACTTGAAACAGCTTGTCCAAGAGAGAATCTAACTTGGAATTGAGGACCCAAATAATAGAAGAGAAAAGGCCAAATTTTCTACCTGTCTGCTACTAAGGAGATAGTAGGTTCCCTATCTTTAGATACTTCCAAATGAACATGGGCTTGTCAGGAAAATGGTAGTACAAATTAAAGTAGATGGTCTCTGAGGTTCTCTCCACCTCAAAGATTCTGAGAATCTGTGGCTCCAGTTTCACATGTAATAATCTTGGTATTACACTATACTGCAATTGCACTTTGTGACAATTACTTGCAAGTCACTAATACATTCATGAATTAAAATGTCAAGTATTATATAAAGTAAGTATATAGCAATAAAGTTAATACTTTTTCTCATACGTACTGAGAAACTGGGCCACTAAGTGAGCCACACACAGTCTGAAATTGCTCCAGGAATTCTATTCTAAAACTTGTCTTGGCAGTGGACTTCTGTTAAGTTAGGTAAAATTAAGGATGAAGAAGAAAGCATCATGGGAAAGAGGCTATATTTGGCATCAAAGAAATGATGGAAAAATCTTGGTATTGTTGCTTATTACCATTTTCTTTAGAAATAAATATCATCTGTTTTAATTAAGTGGTAGAAAATAAGACCCAAAGAAACAACACAGGGGAAACCTGGATGTTTCATCAGTCTCATGAAGTACTACTACTAAGAGAAAATTCTGAAATCTCTAATTGGAAAATCGAGTCCTTAAAAAATGTATTCACAGCAGAAACATCTTTATCTAGCTAAAGTTAAAATTATGTAAATCCAATTTTCATACTTTTCTTTCTCAAAGAGATTTGAATTAAACAGGTTATCTAGGCATTATAGTGGATAGATCTTTGGGCCTGGAGTCAGAAGAAATGAGGTCAGTTATGGACACAGATATTAACTATTAGACCTTATGCGAGTAACTTATCCTCTGTCGGTCTCAGTTTACTCGTCTATAAAATAGAAATACTAATAACACCAACCTGACAGTGTTGCTGTGAAGCCAATATTTGTAAAGTACTATGCAATACTTAAAGTGTTAAATAAACACTAGTTATTATTGATGTTATGATGAATATGATGTACTTAACAAAATGTATGCTCCCTGCGTGCCCTAAAATGTTGCCTGAATGACCACTTTTGCAATTGTGGATGAGATATTTATTTTCTCTGGGAATCATCTTCCTAATCCACAAAATGAGCCATTTGAACCAGATGAAATCTAGCCTAGCTTTAAATAAACTGACAGTCCTTTACTATTTGCTCCCTTTGACTTAGATACTGGAGGCCCCTTTTAAAGTGCGGATGGATTTTGAGAGGAGCAAGTATCATAGGACCACAGGTCTAAAGCTAGAAGTGATCTCAGAAGTCATCAAATCCAATGCCAACTGAGATCTAGGAAGGTTTTTTGATTTACCACTAAATATCATATTATAAATGTCAATGATAAGATTCGAACCTACATCCTCCAATTCCAGAGGCAGTCCTTTTTTCCCTGTAACAAACAAGTCAAACCCCAAGTTTGATTCGAGGGCTCACAGGGTCTAAAGGAGGTCATGGGAAGTAGCCCATCCCCTTAACTAGTTTAAGGCACCCATACAGTGGGTAAGTAGAACCTACATTTCCTGATTGTATTCAGGAAAAGAGCATGTCCCCAAGTAATAGTTTTAAACACACAATTTCTTTTGGCTACCAAATGATAAGAGGTTATTCCCATCCAAGTGGTAGAGTTATGCAAAATAACTTCTCCCAGAAACAGGCCTCTGGCATTTTCAACATAGTTTATTCTCTCTTAAGTGAGCTGAGTGGATGCAAAACTCTATTGTAATATTCCCTTCTATACACCATTTGAAATATTTTCCCTCTTTCAGAAATAGATAAGGCTTAATTTCAAACACAGTCTTTGCTCCCATTCAAGATAGTCCTTTGGGATCTCTGAGGAGGCATAAGTAAAGTCCTTTCCCTTGTTTCCACAGCGCTATGAGGAAAGTCTTGAAACAGTCAATTTTACATGATCACAGAAAATACTATGTTCTTAGACAGAAAACACAATTATCCCTGATATGAAGTTCTGTAGATTCAACAGAATAAGGAATATTTTACAAAATTTACCGAATATTTCTATTTGCTTCCCATCACACAAAGAAACCTAAGCCACATTGTGCTTTCCAAACTACAACCTCACAGGGATTTGGGACCTGGGGCCAACTATATATCAATTCTCTCTCAAATGAGATCTCTTCCATGAATCCCTCAATTTATAATAAGGTCCCCCAAGTAGAATCTGGGCAAAAAAGTATTCCCTTCTGCTCAGGGCAAACCATACCCATACCATAGATAATCCAAATAGTGGTATAGACAAATTTCCTCTGGATCCTTTTCCAGAAATTGCCACATGGATCTCTCCCATTGCAAAAATAACCCATATAGAATTTCAGACTCACCCAATAAGAAAAGAAAACAAATATACTCAGAAAAGTAGCAAAGAATGTCAACTACATGTGGATTTTAAGGTGCAAATACTCAGAGCATTTTGGTTTCAGAAAAAAGTGAATAGCCTCAGTCTATTTAAGTACAAAATAGAAAAGAAAAAAGAAAAGAAAAAAATCAATATGAACATTTCTAATTAGTTGTAATATTTTTGTGATGTACACTTTATATTTCTTACATTAATCTTAATATCAATATTTACACAGGATTCAAGACTGTAGTAAGTAGAAGTATTTAAACAATCAAGTAGTCATTGAATAAAAAGTTTGCATATTACATCAATGGAACTGATTTGAGGGTACACACACCAGAAAAAAATTGACTATACAATTATAATCTATGGCGGTGTGGGGATGGTCAGTTCCCACATGGATACCTTTATCTTGGGATATCTGAGCATTCATAAAAGCCCCACTAAATATAAATAAGTAGAATGCAAGGTTCAAAACCAATAATTCTTGTTTTCTCTCAAACTCATCCCATATATCTGATCTGTTACCAAAACTTGATATGTCTACCTTGACAACATTTCTCATATAAGTCTCCTTTTCTCCATTCACTTGACTGGTATGTTGATAAAAGTTTTCATCACCTCATACATAGACTATTTCATTAGCCTTCATACTGATCTTCCTGCCTGGCTGATCACATCATTTTATACTCAACAAACTCCAGTGACTCCTTATTACATCAAGGTTCAAATATAAAATTATCATTTTAGGTCATACAGCCTTTAACCACTTGGTCCTTTCCTCTCTTGTCAGTTGTTTTTACACTTGACTACCCTCTTTCTACTCTACAATCCCCCAAAATACCATAGGGCACTTTTTGCCTTTTGTGGGCATAGAATGCTCTATCATCTCACTTCTGTTTCCTGGTTTTTCTGACATTGTCCAAAACTGAGATCATATCCTATCTTCTATACAAGCTCTTCCCTTTGAATTCCCATCTTTCATCCTATCTCCTACTTTTAGTGCTTTCCATTTAAACTGTAAATACACGTACAGTTATTTGCAAAGTGTCTCCTCCAAGTGAACTCCTTGAACTCAATTTTTACCTTTCTTTGTATTTCCAGGACTAACACAGTGCTTAGCACATAGTAACATTTTTGAAATTTATAATTTTTAATTGTCTGCTTTCCACTGTGCTGGCAAAACTCTTTGTAAAGAGACCCCAGGACCATCTAATAGCCTTCTCACACCAAGAGTAGCAATTCGAGGGACTTTTCTTTCAAAGATAAGAAGCTGAGCATAGTTTAACTTTTAAATCCAATCCTATGTCCCAAGTGGTGAAGCCACAAAACTGGTAAATAGTGCAGAAATAGGAAGTTTAGCCTTTTTTGGAAAACCTTGAAAGTACAAAGGGATGAGAGTCAAATACCAAATACTATCACTAGTTCTCCAAGAGAAACTCAGAGAATAATATTTGGGAGGAAAGTACTAGACAAGATAGGCAGACTAGTCATAATGAAATTGCTGATGCTAGGGAAATGGCAAACAAAATATGCTGAGACTGAAAAGAATGACCATACTTTTGATGATGTTAGCTAGTTCCCCAAAGATGAATAAAAGGAATTTAAATCCACTCTTCCCTCCTAGAGAAATGTCTTGCCAAGGCATAGAGGGTAGATGAACTGAGACCAATTGGGCACTTATGGTAGTGATGTTTAATTGATGCATTAAGGAAGAAGTATTATGGTTGTCCACAAATTATTAGGTTAGAAGCCTCCCTGTTGCTTTTGTTTATTAACCTGTGGTTACTTACAAAGAAAAGACAAAATTGAGATAAGTATTTGGATCTTAAGATTAGAAATTAAACCCCCTAAAGATCTTTAGAAGGCATTTAGACCAATAGTGACACACACACACACACACATACACACACACACACACACACACACACATACATTTTGGGTATAAGGAAACTGAGGCACAAAGGGATTAAGTGACTTGCCTATGTTCATACAAGTAGTATTTCAGTTACGATTTTAAGTTGCTAATAGTAACTGTGTCTCATTCCAGTGCCCTAGCACCTACATGATACTAACTCTTGAAAAGTCATGACTGCATTGTCTAAGTTTCCTAAGAAATGTTCATGTATAGCTGTGCTTCCCTTCCCTTAACATACTCCATTTGTTTTCAGCTGAGATAGCACCCAGTATAGTGGTACTATGTGACAGAGTTCTGTCCTCCTGAACACTTCTCAGGTTGTGGCGTCATTTGGTACCATTTGGTTTCCTAAAAGTGTGATTTTAATTTCCTAGTAAAGATAACATCTATTCAGATATTACCTAGATTGTATCTAATGTGGCAGTCATGCTGAGCTTTTGCCCACACCCAGAAGACGTATTTAGAAACTCAGATGAATTCCATAGATAATATATGTGAATTTCCTTTTTTGGCTATATATGAGTCCCTGGAGTTCTACTTACTATACATTGCCTAGTTATTTTAGAAATTATATATTCTAAATGTTTGTTAGAGGCTTAAAGAGAAAAATTCCCTTAGCTATAGCATTCATGGTCATATCAATGTTATTAACTCAACAACATAGACTTTGCTTCTGGTGTAATGGCTTAAGCAAGAGGAAAGTCATGTATATTAATCTTTAAAGTTAGTTTGAAATTCAAAATTTCTCCAAAAAACAGGTCATTTAAATATAAAAATGTTTTTGCCTCATCTTTGCAAAATGGGGGCCCCACATTGTGCTTAATTAGTTTTAAGGCCAAATAATTACCTAGAACATAGATTTTAAAACTAAGAATTATGTCAGCAATGGTTCATCAAATTCCCTTCCTCCTGTTGTTTTGCCAACTGCTGTGATTCATGTATTATACAAACTTTGTTCATTTAAAGAGAAGAAAGGATCTTGGTGAAAAAGAGTTTATAAGTTTCTCAACTATAAAGGTCAAGTGCTATTTGATTACCTGGCCTTTAAAATAACTTTAAAATGTAGCTTCCTCATTTTAGAGAGTGTGAAAAATGTTAATAGAAACAGATGGACAACATGAATTAATAAATCATATGTATTTAGTCCTTGTTGCTGAGTTATTATCATGTTTTTGAATTAAATGTTTTGTTTTCAAAATTATATGTAATAACAATTTTAGACAGATGTTTTCTGAAATTATAGATCCAAACTGTTTCCCTCTTGCCCTTCTTTTAATGGTAAGAAATTTTATCTGAGTTGTTTATGTATGATTATGGAAAATAATTTCCACATTGGTCTTTGTTGCAAGAGAATGTTCATATAAAATCAAAACCTCCAAATAAAAACACAAATAAATTAAAATGAAAAATAGTATGCTTTGATCTGCATTTAGAGTCCAACAGTTCTTTCTCTAGAAGGGGTTAGTCTTCTTTCTCATAAGTCCTTCAGAATTATAGGGATTTATTGTATTGCCAAGAACAGCTAAATTTTTCACAATACTATTGTTACTGTGTACAATGTTCCCCTGGTCTGCTAACTTCACGCTCCAGTTCATTTAGATCTTTCCTTCTTTTCCTGAAATCATCCTACTCATAATTTCTTATAAAGTAATAGCATTCCATCACAACCATAGGCCACAATTTGTTCAGTCATTCCCTAATTGATACATATATCCTCAATTGTAATTTTTTACCACCACAAAAATAGCTGTTACAAATATTTTTCTACCAATAGGCCCTTTTCTCTCTTTTTTAATCTTTTAGATACAGAATTAGTAGTGCTATTATTGATCAAAGGGTATGCACAGTTTTATAGCCATTTGGGCATAATTCCAAATTGCCTTCCAGAATGATTGGATCAGTTCACAACTCTACTAACAGTGCATTAGTGTCCCCATCATCCCACTTTCCTCCAAAATTTATCACTTTTCTTGGATGGTCATATTAGGCAATCTAATAGTTGTGATGTGGTGCCTCAAAATTGTTTTAATATGCATTTCTCTTATCAAGAGTAATTTAGAACTTTTTTTATATGAGTATTAATAGCTTTGATATCTTCACTTGAAAACTATCTCTTCATGTCCTTTGATCATTTGTCAGCTGGGTAATTCTCTTCTGAAGAATTTGTCTTAGTTCTCTATATATTTGAGAAATTAGGCCTTAATCAAAGAAAATTTTATAATTTTTTCCATTTTTTCTTGAAGTTGGTTTGGAGTTCATATAGTATAGATTCATAAATTTTGTCATTTCTCTTCTCAATATTGATTACGTTGGTTTTGCTTCTACAAATATTTTTCAAATTTAATATAATCAAATTTATTCATTTTATTTCTTGTAGTGGTCTCTCTCTTATTCACTCATGAATTCTTCCCTTATACATTGATCTTATGGGTAAACTTCCATTCTCTTCTAATTTTCTTATTGTATTACCCTTCTTGTCTAAATAATATATTCATTTTGACTTTATCTTGGGATAGGATGTGAGATATTTTTTAATATCTAGTTTCTGTCATATTATGTTCTACTTTTCCCAGCAGTTTTTGTCAGTGTGTTCTTTCCCTCAAAACAGGGATCTTTGGGCTTATTAAATACTAGATTACTATGGTTATTTACTTCTGTAAATCATGTATCTAATCTATTTAATTGATCTACCATTCTATTTCTTAGTCACTACCAGAATTTTTTGATGATTATTGCTTTGTAATACAATTTTAAATCTGTAACTGCACTGCTAGGCCATCTTCCTTCACATTTTTTCATTAATTCCCTTGATATTCTAATCTTTTGTCCATATATATATATATATATATATATATATATACATATATATAATTTTTTATATTTCTATAAAATATTTTTGGCAGTTTAGTTGGTATGAAACTAAATAAGTAAATTAATTTAGGTAGAATTCCCATTTATATTATATCCCTTTATTTATGAGCAATTAACATTTTTCCAATTGTTTATACCTGACTTTGTGTGAAAAGTTTTTTATAACTGTGTTCGTATAATTCCTGTGTTTGTCTTAGCAAGTACATTCTTAAGTATTTTATATTATCTAGAGTTATTTAAATGGAATTTCTCTTTTTAATTCTTGCTGCTGGACTTTGTTAGTCATATATAGAAATGCTGACAATTCATGTGTGTTTATTTTGCTAAAAATATTTCAACTAGATTTTTATTTAATGCTCTAAGATTCTCTAAGTGTAACATAATATTGTCTTCAAAGAAAATAGTTTAGTATCCTTATTGACTACTCAAAGTCTTTCCATTTATTTTTTATCTTATTGCTAAAGCTAGCATTCTTAGTATGATATTAAATAAAGTGGTAATATTGGTCATTCTTGCTTCATGTTTGATCTTATTTGGAAGGCTTCTAGTTTATC
>NC_058133.1:373199667-373200094 GCF_016433145.1 Gracilinanus agilis | reverse complement strand
CAAGACAGTGTATGATAAACCCAAAGAGCCCAAATTTTGGGACATGAATCCACTATTTGACAAAAACTGCTGGGAAATTTGGAAAACAATATGGGAGAGATTAGGTCTAGATCAACATCTCACACCCTACACCAAGATAAATTCAGAATGGGTGAACGACTTGAATATAAAGAGGGAAACTATAAACATGTTAAGTGAACACAGAATAGTATACTTGTCAGATCTATGGGAAAGGAAAGACTTTAAAACCAAGCAAGAGTTAGAGAAAATTACAAAATGTAAATTAAATGGCTTTGATTATTTTAAACTAAAAAGTTTTTGTACAAACAAAAACAATATAGTCAAAATCAGAAGGGAAACAACAAATTGGGAAAAAATCTTTATAACAAAAAACTCTGACAGGGGTCTAATCACTCAAATACACAAG
>NC_058133.1:373171600-373199569 GCF_016433145.1 Gracilinanus agilis | reverse complement strand
TGCCTGCCCTTTGATCCAGTCATACCATTGCTGGGTTTGTACCCCAAAGAGATCATAGATAAACAGACTTGTACGAAAATATTCATAGCTGAGCTTTTTGTGGTGGCAACAAATTGGAAAAGGAGGGTATGTCCTTCAATTGGGGAATGGCTGAACAAATTGTGGTATATGCGGGTGATGGAATACTATTGTGCTAAAAGGAATAATAAACTGGAGAAGTTCCAGGCGAACTGGAGAGACCTCCGGGACCTGATGCAGAGCGAAAGGAGCAGAGCCAGAAGAACATTGTACACAGAGACTGATATACTGTGGTAAAATTGAATGTAATGGACCTCTGAACCAGCAGCAATACAATGACCCAGGACAATTCTGAGGGATTTATGGTAAAGACGCTACCCACATTCAGAGGAAGGACTGCAGGAGAGGAAACATATAAGAAAAACAACTGCTTGAACGCATGGGTCGGGGTGGACATGATTGAGGGTGTAGACTCGAAACTACCACACCAATGCAACTACCAACAATTTGGAAATTGGTCTTGATCAAGGACACATGACAAAACTAGTGGAAATGCGCATCGGCCAAGGTTGAGGGGGGGGTGCGGGGGGGGGGGGTTGAAGGGGAAAGGTGGAGCATGAATCATGTACCCATGTTAAAAATGAATATTAATAAATGTTAAAAAAACAAAAAAACTGAATCTAAAAAGAGAACATGGGATCAAAAAAGAATACACATATAGAAAAATAATAATTGTTAAAACAGAATTATGGACTATACAATAGTAATAATTGACATTATGGAAAAAATAGAATCTATGGTGCTAACCAAAGAAGCAAAAAGAATGATTATTGTTTGGAAATGTAAATATACAGAAATGAAGGATAATCTGAAAGAAGAGACACCAAAACCAATATTTTTAATGATTGCCATAAAGGCATATTAATCTCAATGACAAGATGCATTTTAAATTTAAATATTATAGGTCTTCAGGTAAACACAATTTAAAATACTTGAACATCATGATAAAAGAAATAATACAAGAAACTGTCAAATTTGAAGAAATAAAGATTTAGAAAACATCAACTATGTTGTAAATTCAAAAGCTCATAGTTGTACAACAAATTCTGCTCAAGGAGAAAGACCTTCAAATAAAAAAAGGAAATCCAAATAACACAGTATTCTTCACCACCTACAAGAAACCTCTGAAGAGAATAGAATAAAAGCAAGAGGTTAAAATGAACACAAATATGATATTTCTGGAAAACTTGAGCATCGTTATTAATGAAAAAAGAAATATTCTCAATAAATAAGAGACATTAAAAGCATTCTTCAAAAGAAAAGCAGAAATAAAAAAAATGTCTTGCAAACAAGCCAGATAAAAGAAATATAAAACAGTTATATAAATGCAACAGTCAAGGAAAACTACAAAATAAGGGAGACTAGTAAGATATGACTTTCTACTATTATTTTTACTACGTGCAAAGTTCTCTTGGTTCTGATCACTTTACTTTTCATTATTTCATATAAGCCACTCCATGTTTTTCTGTGGTCATCTTCTTTATCATTTCTTATGATGCAATAGTATTCCATTACCATTATATACCACAATTTGTTCAGCTATGCCCCAACTGATGGACATCCCTTCAATTTCTAGTTATTTATCACCAAAAAAAGAGGCTGTTATATTTTTGTACAGGTTGATTCTTTCCCCTAGCTTTAGTCTCTTTGGGTTACAGGCCTAATAATAGTATTTCTAGTTTAAAAGTATTTACAATTTAATGGCCTTTTGGGTATGGTTCCAGATCATTCTCCAGAAAGGTTGTTCCAGTTAATAGTTTTACTAGCAGTTTAATTAGGTTCTTAGTTGTTCCACATTCCTTCCAGCATACATCATTTTCCTGTTTTATTATGTTAAACAATTTGATGGGCCTGAAGAGATACCTCTGAGTTGTTTTAATTTCTCTAATCAGTAGTTATTGGAACATTTTTTGATAAAACTAAAGGTGATTTTAATTTCTTCACCTGAGAATTGCCTGTTCATATTCTTTGAAAATACTTTCTATTCTTATAAATTTGACTCAATTCTTTGTCAGAGAGACTTGCCATAAAGATGTTCTCCATTTTGTTGTTTGATTTGTAACTTTGGTTGTATTGCTTTTGTTTGTGCATAAACTTTTAAATTTAATGTAGTTAAAATTATCCATTTTACATCTTATAGTGTTCTATGTGTCTTTTTTTGACCACAAGTCTTTCCTTCGCCACAGGTCTGACAGGTAAACTATTTTGTGCTCATCTAATTTGTCTATGGCATCACTTGATTTCTAGATCATGTATCCAATTTGATTTAACCTTGATATATGGTGTGAGTTGTTCTATGCATAATTTCTGTGATACTTTTTCAAGTTTTCTCAAAAGTTTTTGTCAATTAGAGAATTCTTCCAAAAGCTTGGATTTGGGGGTTTGTCAAAAATTAGGTTACTATAGTCATTTGCCACTGCCTAATCTATTCAATTAGTCCCCTTATTAACCAGTTTAATGGTTGTTGATTTATAATATAGTTTGAGATCTGGTACAGCTAATCCACCTTTCTTCATATTTTTTGCCATTGAATCACTTGATATTCTATGTCAACTGTTATTCCAGATGAATTTTGCCATAGTTTTTTTTTCTAACTCTACGAGGTAATTTTTTAGGTATTCTGATTTGTATGGCACTCAACAAATTAATTTAGGAAGAATTGTCATTTTTGTTATATTGGCTCACCCTACCTAGGAGCAATTAATGCTTTTCCAATTGTTTAGATCTGACTTTATTTGTTTGAAAAGTATTTTCTAGCTGTATTCATATAATTCCCAGGTTTATCTTTGCAGGTAGATGTCCAAGTACTTTATATTGCTTGCAGTTGGGATTTATTTGTAGTATAGAGAAATGCTAATAATTTTTGTAGGTTTATTTGAATTAATGTTATGAGAAGAATGAAAGGAAACATAAAATGGACATGTGAAGCATAAGAGAGAGGGATATTTGTGATGTATTCCAATCAGAACAAGATTTAACAATGAAGGGAAAATCATTTTTATACTCTCCCAGGAAAAAGAGAAATTACAAAGAATAGACAAGAAGGTAGAGGGAGGAATTGAAAAGAGAGAAAATGAAGGAAATTTTTACTTTGAAAGTAGGAGGATTCTGGGAATATGGTGGCTTAGATGGAGCAAAATTTCAGACCTTCATACCCTTCCAAATCAAGATAAGAAACAAAGCACTTCCAGGGGAAAGAAAACCAAATCCAACAACAGGACAGAGCTGGAGGATCCTACTGCTGGACAGCTCAATATGTACACCAAGAAATAAAAAAGGCCTGAATTCCTGAACTGTGGTATTTGAGGGTAAGGAAGAAGGGGAATGCCAGGACACCTCCCTCACACACTGTACAGAGTCTCTAGCAGCTCCTGGAATCTCTGGGTGGGCAAATGTACTAGTACAGAGAGAGAGCCTTGCTGGTGCCGGGCTCAGGGCATTGAACACAGACACAGGGAGGCGGCTAAAGGAGAAATACAGAGAAGGCACCCTAGAAGCAGTGAAAATTCTTGTAATGATAAATTATACAGCCATGTTGGAATAAAGATGATAGCAGTTACCTGCTTAGAATATAGAATGAACTGAGCTTGGCAGGAGCTGGCAGGTGCCAAGGCAGTTGAGGCTTGGGTATAAAAGTGAGGATTTGAACTGAGAAGGGATCTCAGATTTGAGATTGGATTGGAGAGGGTAGGTTTGGAAGGGTAGGCCCTAGGTGAGCTCATTCAACCAGCAACCTTACCAATCTACTTGATCAGTCCCTGATCCTGATTTATAATCAAGAAGAAACACCAACACCTTATCAGCAGAGTAACCTTGATTTAGGTTGGGCCAATGTGGCCCAATCAGACTGGCATCTGTCAAACCCGATTAACATCAATCTTGAGATGATCAATAACATCATTAGCCTAAAGTTAATTAAGGACTTCCTGTTCCTTTTTTTCCCAGCCATTTCTCTGCTTCCCTTACGTAAGTGTGTTAGTAATAAATTTTAAACTTACTTTAGATTTGGCTTCATCTATAATCTTAGGGCTTTAGTAGATCATATCCTCAGGATATTTGAAGGGAAGAGGTGAATTATATCATTCAAAAGCAGAGTTTAATTTGCAGTCAATCAAAGCATTATCCATTGGACAGAGTGTCAGTTAGACAAGATATAGGTATAATTCTAACTGCAGATTCATTGCCTGGCTGGTACTCTGAGATACTGTTACATATGGAGTTTGGATTTAGCAGATTCACCATATTCTAACAACATTTACTGCTGTGGAGGTCCTTTAAGATAGAAAGAGTTCAAGACAATAGAAGATTTAGAGACTAATAAGCAAAAAGGAAAGAAGGAAATTGTCCAAAAAAATGAAGGAATAAATTACAAATTCCAAAGCAACCAGAACTTTGAGATACCATGAAAAATACAAGCTTAAGAAGATTAATTCAAGTGAGTCAAATGTGTAGTTGGTGATGTTTCTGTTCAACTTTATTCCAACAAATAAATATTTTAGTTCAAAGTTAAAAGTAATAATCCAAAGAAAGAAGAGGTTTTAAGGACACTATTCATCATTAGAAGGAACATATTTTATCATCACCTCAAGGAAACCTATATCAAATGCAGAAAGGTGTTGAAGGTAACTTAAATTGAGGATCTGACCTGATCCATCATTAAGCCTACCCTATTTTTCATTCAGTGCACTCTAGAGGTGAGGACTATATTTATCTCTAATGGAATGCTAACTAATGCAAATGTTGAAAGACCATAAAATAATGCTTTGCTAAGACATCAAAGGGTAACTCTTGAAGGAGAAATCATGATAAAGAAGATAAATGAATTCTGTTTTAGGGATAATTCGACTTTTAAACTTCTTATTTCTAGGAGTATAAAAACAGAGGAGTGGAGATTCTATTAGAGAAGGAAGGATTTAGATTATATATCAAGTAAAGCTTTTTCTGAAAAAATTAAATGTAAGAATGAGTGCCAAATTTTTAATAAATGAAATCACCTTCCTTGTAAACTCCTCAGAACAAAAGAGACAAAAATTCATGTAAAACATAAATATCCAAGCATTAGAATGCTTGTATTTAGAACATGTCCCTTTCTCTTCTCAGACATTGTCACCACTCAGGTGCAGACTCTCATCACTTCATGCCTGGACTACTGCAGTAATCTTCTGGTAGGTACCTCCTTAAGTCCCTCCCCACTCCAGTCCATCCTCCATTCAGCTGTCAAGCTAAAGCACTAGTTTAACTCTTTCATTTATTTAGTCAATTTCTATAGTTCCCTCTTACCTCAAAGATCAATTATAAAATTGTGTTTCACTTTTAGTAATGTCATAACCTAACCCCTTAATCTCTTTCCAGTCTTTTTTACACCTTAATATTTTCAAATTACTCTGTGATCCCAAGGCACCAATCTCCTTAATATTCCTTATGCACAAAGTACTCTATCTCATATCCATGTTTTCACTGGATGTCCCTCATATCTGGAATTGTCCTCCTCCTTATTTTTGTCAAGTGGATTCTTTAAAGCCCTTGCTAAAGCCTTGGCTTCCATAGTAAATAATTTCTCATCCCCATTAATTTTAGTGCTTTCCCTCTGAGATTATTTCCAATCAAACTTTTATATATCTTGTTTGTAGAGTTGTTCACATGTTATCTCACTCTGTGGCTTCTTGAGAGAAGGGAACCATCTTTTCACTTTCTTTGTATCCCTATCATATAGAACAATGAGTGGCACATAAAAAACATCTAATAAATTCTTGTTGGTTTTGTAGTTCATAAGTTTGTTGATTTTTTTTTCTTTTGTGGTTTTTAAATACAAGTTCTCATCTAAATGGAATCATTTGCCTGTGATCTTGCAAAAATACCTATGTGCATCTTATGGTGTTCCCAACTTGCTAATCCTCAAACCTTCTAAAGGTAGACATCTAATTCCATCACTGTTTTCAGGGTCTGTTAGGAAATCATAACAACTAATAGTTATATAATATTTTAAAGTTTGTCAATTAATTAACATATATTTAAGAAGTAGAGAGAGGCACAAAATAGAACTTATTTTGACAACTATAAATATATTCCAATGGATGTGCAATTTCATGAATTTTAGTACTCTATTCAGGCTATAGACCAGATCCTAGGAATTTCTTCCCATCCTGTGGAGCTGTCATCCATGCACTCCCCATAAGGTATCTACTTAATGTGGTAGGGGCCTTTTTCTCTCTTAATATATCCATATAATCTCACTTAGACTTTAACTACTGTTGAACAATTCTCCTACCCTAGCCATTTCGACTCCCTTTCTTATTGGCTTTAGTAAATGTCAAAATAATTTTTATTGCTCTTCAAAAAAAACAAGCATACTACCACTCATCCCCCTCAATGCTGATGATATAGCCACCTTCTTCCCTAAGAAAAATGAAGTCACTTTGACATTAATTCCCTCAACTCTCCACCTTCATGATCCCTAAAATTTTCAGAACAGTGTTTATTATTTCCTTCTTCCTTACTTTTTTCAAAAGAACAGATACTCCTTCCTAAAGCATATTCCTGTGTTATTGATGCCATTTCTAAGGATCTTTAGGCTGTCACTCCAGTGATAAATCTCTCTCTCTCTCTCTCTCTCTATATATATATATATATATATATATATATATCTTCAGTCTCACCCTCCACATCAGTTCCTATTTATCTACAAAAGTGCACAGGAAGGAACCATTGTGTTGTGAAGATAGGATTAACTCTCCCCTTGTCTATTTTTAGCTAATCAAATCAAGAACTTAAAGTACCCCTACTTACCATTAAGTTTGAGAGTTCATGAGTCACTTACTAGAGTAAGCTCACACCTCCAAAGGCCACTGCTCCCCTCATTGGGAATTACTAGGCAAATTGAAAGACTGTCATTGGTTTCTGTGAAGGAGAAGTGACAGGAAGTGATATGGATAAAAGAAGGATAAAAGAGGAAACCAGCATGGTCTAGATTCATTCCTTTCTTGGCTTTTGGAGAGATTGGTCCCAGACATCCCTGTCTTGGATTGAAGGAGACCTTTTCCCTGGATCCTGCATTGGCTTGCTGGGTGAGATTCCTGCCTTGGTTTTGGAGGAAGCTGCATTGGTGGAACTCTGGCTGAAGACACCACTGGGACTTCTGGCTAAGGATTTCTGGGAAATCCATGGGGAAACAGTCTTGGGGAAGCCTTGCCACGGTTGAGTCTGGCTGGTAAGATTATTAGAATCTGCCTCCTTATCTACATTTTTCCACTTTTACCCTTTCCACATCTTTGTAAATAATACTGCTAAAAGTCAATTTTGACTTAAGCTATGATATTTTTAAATTGGCGACCACAATATTTCTTTACAACTCTCTCACTTAGAATAAAACCTAAATTTAAACCTTACAGTGTCTATCATGAATGGCATTATACTCAGTTTTTACAAATATTATCTCATTTGATCTTCATAATAATCCTGGGAGATAAATGCTATAACCATATCCATTTTATAGTTCTGGAAACTGAGACAGAATATAACAGTCATTATCCCAGGGTTACACATCTAGTAAATATCTTAGGCTACATTTGAACTCCAGTGTTCCTGACTCCAACCCCATTGATCTATCAACTGAGTCACCTACTTACCGCCACAAGCTCCCTCTCCCCTTTTTAATTCCTTCCCTTTAAATATCTGTCTAAGGGAAACAATCAAAATTCCTTCAATTGACCATACAATGAAAGAGTATTATTTTCAATTCTCTCACAATCATGATCAATTTCTTCTGAACCTATTCCAATTTGTCAATTTTTTTTGTAAAATTGGCACCTAGAACAGAACACATCTTCTACCATCAACAATCTCCTTCCTCCCCTTCAAGAAAACCTTATAAAGGGGACAGGTAGGTGGCTCAGTGGATTAGAGAGCCAGGCCCAGAGATGGGAGGTCCTGGGTTCAAATATGGCCTCAGACACTTCCTAGCTGTGTGACCCTGGGTAAATCACTTGACCCCCCATTGCCAAACCCTTACCAATCTTCTGCCTTCGAACCAATACACAATATTGATTCCAAGATAAAAGGTAAGGGTTTAAAAATGGAAAAAACGGGGGGATGGAAGGGGAAAAAAGCCTTAAAAAGCTAATCACAATTAATGTTTTAATATCTTTTCCACTGTGCTCTTTCCCTAAACTTTTAAAATCCAGATTATCTGTCCAAAACTCTATGGAAATGGTTCTTTTAAAAGTATGTAATGATTCCATAATTGCCCAATCAAAGGATCACACTTTTTGAAGGAACTTCAAGTACTATCTAGAAATCCCTTTATAAGGTCAATGTCATTGGCATCTAGTTGTCTCAGTGGATAGGACACTGAACCTGTAATTAGAAAAGCCTGAGTTCATATTCAGCCTCAGATAATTACTACCCCTGTGACCTTTGAAATGCCATTTAACCTATTTTCTTCAGTTTTCTCAAATGAAAAAATGGACATAAAAATAGTGCATATCTCCCAGGGTTGTTAGGAAAATCAAGTTAATAATCGTAAAGTGCTTGGTGCAATGTCTACCACACACTAAGTGCTATATAAATGTTGGCTATTATAATAATGATTACAATGATGATGATGAAGCCATACAATCTCTGCTTGAAAACTTTCAATGATAGATTATCCACCATCTACTGAAGAAAAAAAAACTGCTTTTTGTCAATTTTAGTGGTTAGAAAGTTTTATTTCTTTTATATCAAATCTAAATTCTCCTTTTCAAGTTCTTTCCATTGCTTCTTATTTTTATATTAGACAGAATCAGAACAAATTTAAGCTTTCAGTATAGTTCTTTAAATGTACTTAGAGACTACCATGTCCCAATATTTCTTCTTCTCTAGGATAAACATTTCTAAGTTCTTTAATGCACCATTGCATGACATGATTTCCAGTAGTCTAATCATTCTGGTCACACTTTTCTGACTTCAATAAATTTCATATCATGTACATCTTCTTCCTTAATTTCCTTCATGTTTTAGCTAAGATCTCTCTTTTTTTCAAGTTTTTCTTCATCTCTCTTAATGTTAGCTTCTTTTCCTATTGGTTATCTGATTTATCTAGTATATCTTGTCTATACATAGTTGTTAGCATGTTGCCTCCTCATTACACTGTAAACTTATTTTGAGCAGAGACTGCCTCCCCTTTTAGTTATATTCACAACATTTAACACAGTCTGTAACATAATAGGTGTTAAATAAATGCTTAGGGACTTGAATTGTTGACTTATTCTATATTTATTCTTGCTTCCATAATCCCTAATGTTTTCTATCATAATCCATTTCCCTCCTTTTTCTCATCTCTTCTTCCACAATAATTTATCTTCATTATGTATATATTTATATAGCCCTTACCACTCCTGGGCTAAGGACGGTCCCTAGCCCGGATGAAAAAGGAGGAGGGTTGGGCGTGGGGCTAGCAACCCCACCCTGTAAAAAAAAAAAAAACTACATCTGCTAAAGAAACTGCCACCTAAAGTAGGGGCAGCTGGGCTAGCTCAGTGGATTGAGAGCCAGGCCTAGAGACGAAAGGTCCTAGGTTCAAATCCGGGCTCAGACACTTCCCAGCTGGGTGACCCTGAGCGACCCATTGCCTACTGGTTGTGGCCCTATGCTCCTAGAATGGAGTCCCAGGATAAAAAAAATGTATATATTTATCATGTTTTTCATACACTTAAAACTCTTCAATGATATTGAAGATGACATTTAAAATCCTTTCTCTCATATTCAAGCAGATGACTGTCTGACACCACCTTACATTTTTTATTTAATTTCATAGTATTTGCCCTATGTACTCTAGCCAAATTCACTACCACAGTATGTGCCTTACATTTTCATGTCTCTATGACTTTATTCACACTCTGCTTAGATGACTTTCCTCTTAAGGCACTCTAGTTCAGTTTGAATTCTTACCCAGCCACCTTCTCTTGGAAATTTTCCTCAGTTCTCTAAATTAATAATAACTTTAACCTGTCTGTCATTCCCAACTTTTTACACTCTCTTATAGCATTTTCTTCACTCTATACTGATGTACTCATTATTGATCGAGTTGATTGATACTCTATTTGCACATATTTCATAGTCTACCAGATCATAAATTCAATAAGGAAGGGACCTTCTAACATCAAAATCACTATCTGATGAGAAACTTAGCAGTGTCCTTCACAAAGTGGGCATTTAATAAATGTTTCTTGAATTAAAACAGATGAGGTGATTCTTTCATGGTTCCTTTAAATGTTAAAATTCTATGAAATGTAGTAAATTAGGCTTTTCATTCTTACAAAATCCCAAAATTACAGATGGAAAACTTCTTAGTGATCATTTACAACATTAACACACCTTGAAAAGAAATTCTTTTAACTACTTTTCTGACAAGTGGCCATTTTCAGGGAAATGAACTTAGGAAGAACCCATTAGCTGGTGAGGGCTGCTTTCAAATAACTAATTTTCATGGAATTTTCCCTTTTTCAGCTTAAATTTAGCTCTTTGTCACTTCTATTAATTATTCCCAGCTTTGCCCTCCCCTCTACATCTTTTGAGATAAGCCATGTTTGAATGGGAGGAGAGTCTTGGTGTTGCTCAGGCCATGAGGCTAGGTTGGCGTTGCTCCTAGTCTCGGCTATAAACTTTGCCTTTTCACTAGGGGTGTATACCTCCAATAAAAACAGTTCCACATCTTCAAATGTGGGGTTGTATAATCTCATGACCCTCTTATATTCTTTTATTGACTTATGGGGATTTGTGTAGAACTGAGGGAACCTCCTTTTTAAGATTTCCAAATCACCCCCTGAGAAAGGTTTGTAGCCCTTGATGTCAATAATGCCTGAGTCAGGTTACACCACTGTTCTATCAGTTATAGGGAGGAGAGTTACAGGAGCTGCTTCAGCCCCTGAAGCCTGTTGTTCTTCAGTGTTCTTATCTGTGGCTTATTGCTTAGTATTTCCCACCCCACCCCCCTTTTTGGTGTAAGAGTATCTTCAATAATTTCTAGCTGCATGATTGTCTTTGCATCTAGATCCTTTCCTCATCTGATTTGCTTACTTCATTTGCTCTACTAACTGTTCCAAAACCAGATTTGTTATTTCTGTTTTACCAAAAGTAAATGCTAGAACTTCCCTCAACATCATCAGGGCCCCATAAAATGTTACAGCCATGGCTATCCCCGATGGCACATATGCCAAAGCTTCAAAAACTGATATAGTCAACCACATGTAAGTATCATAGACTACAATCATTTGTTTGAAAAACTGGGGAATAGTTATCAGCCAAAAGGTAGCACAAGCCTGTCATATTCCATATAGTAGCACCCCAGAGCACCCCAGTGTGAAAACAACTCTGTTAACAAAGTTGGCCATACTAATCACTTCCCACTCAGGTTCTGAAATAAAAATCCTAGGCTGGCTGGCCCAAACTGTTATATTTGTAAGAAACCATGTTTTGAGATCCTGAAGGGATGGCTTGATATCAGTAACTTGCTGGACTCACTCCTCCCCCTCTACAGGCTTCAGTGAGAAAGGAGGGGCACAAGCTGGTTGAGTACTCCTTATACTCTCACCCCTCCCACCACGCAGTTAGAAATCAGTTAGAAATGGTGGTTAGTCTGATATCTTCTAGAAAGGCTAGGCTAAGCTAATCTCCTTAAGATGCAACTTTTTCAACTTATTTCCCCACAGGTTTGACTAGGGAAAAATAGGAGAAGCTTGATGTCATGTAATTATCAGGGACAGAATGAGGAACTGACTTGTATGGGTCATGCAGCTGAAAAAAACTTAGCTGAAGATAGATGTGAGTATTCCCCAAAATAATAGCCAGGCACAACTCCCAAAGATGAAGGTTTACTGATAAGAGAGAAAGGGAAGGCCGGGAGGTTTGGTCAAAAAGTAAAATCAGGTCTGGGAAGCTCTAAACTGTTAGGTTAGAACAGCCCCTCCCCCACAGGAGGGAGAGGTAGCCTTCATATCTAGCTAGCCCTCAAAGCCTATAATTAATCTCTTCTAAAATCTAAATAACTAAATAACAATTGTGGTGATGCTGGAAAGGTCTAGTTCAGCTAAACGGGCTAGCAGCAGTAAAGAACCAAAATGGCTTTTGCCACAAGGCCTCCAAAGCAATCTAGAACTGGGATCAGCAAGCAGAGTGAACTGCTCACCTCAACCCCCCAGGAACCAACTGCCCTCAACTGCCCCAAACTGCCCCTCACCCAGAGTTCTCTGGGGGGGCCCTGGAATTCTGGGTTGAGGCTTGACCCTGTATCTTGCAGGAATTCCACCCTGCCATCTCCATGTTACAGTCTAATCTCTCTTACACAGTCTAATCTCTCTTACAATTCTCTTTGATAATTCTTCAAATACCTGAAGACAGCTTCCACACTCTTTCCTCCCTCTCACTCCCAAGGCTTATCTTCAGACTAAACATTCACTGACCCTTAAACATATCCTTATATTATACGCCTTGATCCTAAGGGTTTTTTACCATTATGACTGCCTTCATTTAGATGATCTTTAGGTTATTAGTGGCTTTCAAGAAATGTGGCAAGCAAATTTCATAAATACTCACATTTCAATTGTCTTTAATAATTAATGTTGTGGTCTGTTTTTTAACCTTAATTCACTTTTCTGTGAATGTTGCATAATATCTAAACACAGGAATGCAATTACAAGAAACTGAGTCTGCAAGCCATAGAGAAATAAGTTTATTTGGAGAGAGCCAGTCTCCCAATAATGCTAGACTTCTGGTCCAAACCAAAAGATCCCTAGCACTGTGAGAGACCTTCCTATATACCCCCAAAGAATATCACAACTTTTATGCTAGTACAGAAATAATCCAAGACAGCAAAAAAATAGCGAGATGTGGATTGATTGAATTAATTGGGAAATACTGCTCATTGGTAGAAGTCACTTGATACACAAGGTGGGTGGAGACTCTGAAGTCCAAGTCACAAAGTTCAAGGCCATAATATTCTTTCATCTGATCGTCACAACAATCTTGTGTGGCAGGCACTATTATTATCCCTATTTTATACTTACTTCATACAGTTGTGAGGATCAAATGAAATATTTGTAAAAAATAAGTACTATACATAGTAGACACTAATAAATACTTAAACCCTTCCTTTCTCCATTCATAGGAAAAAATGTTGTATTGTTTGTCATGACTGAACCAACAAAATATGTATGATCAGTTCAAAATTTAGAAAAATGCTAGAGATTTTTTCTTAAATATACTCACTATGATGCATAGCCATTATTTACTAAATTAATTCTTTAACAATTTAAAATATTTTTAATAATAATTCTTTAACAGTGTACCAGCCACTCCCACCTCCTCCAAATTTAAGGCAATATTTGAATCTTCTTTCCTAAAGTGAGGGTGCTGATCATAAGAGTGAGAAGCTATCTACAATTCTATTAAGCAAGTTTCACAGTATCTTAACTTCCTTTTAGAGTCAGACAGAAGGGACTTCACATAGCAGCTCATGTAAAAATGTAACACCTGCAATCACTATACTGCAATCTCAGGATTTGGTGTAAATCCATGCCTGGCTGTGAGAATTGAACTTCCAACATCTAGCTAAGGGCAAGAGCAGAACCGACTGTGATCCTTCATTTTCAATATATCCTCTATGAATACAACTGGCATGATACAATAGAAAGCAATTGCAGGAAAATTCCAAGAGAGATCACTAATTTCTTAGGGCCACTTATCCTACCTGACACTCACTGAAAATGCCATTGATATGATAGACTTCAAATTATAGCCTCAAGAGTATAATTTGCAAAGTATATGTGCTATCTCAGCCCTTAGGTGATATTACTATAAAAATGTATGTCTCTCCCTTTTTCTGTACCATCTCTTCTTTCAAATAAATGGTGTGAAACTTTCCAATAAAATGCAACTCATTCAGTTCTGCCCTCCAATGGATTAATTTACATTTTAAGTGATTCAGATAATTGTATACTTGGTATGCAAAGAGGATATAAGCCTTTTCTTGCCTTACATTTCTCACTTCGAGAAAGTGTCATGTGGAGCCAAGTCTGGCTTAAAATATGTGTAATGGTATTTAAAAGTTGACATGTAATATCCTGTATGGTGAAAAGTAAAATAGGATTTTTAGAAATTTGTTGGTAACAACATCTTCTAAATTGGTAAAAAAATGAAGGGGCTCATGTTTTACTTCTGATGGAGGAAAATTATGAGAGAAATTATTTCAAGGGTAATAATTAAAAGAGGCTAGACACAAAGTAAGGGAAGCATAATTTCTTATCTGACATAATATATTTCTGAAGATGGAATGAGGGGATAGAGAAGCACCAGCTCTACTAACTAAGACTTCAAATGCTCCAATCATATTTTTCTGTGCTGTATTAAATATAAAGATTTCAGAGAAAGGGGGTGGGGTGTCAGAGTCCCTTGACAACTGATTCAAAATTGTGTTTCTATGGGAAAAGTTTTTAAAGGTATAAGATAAAGGGTAGCAACCTCACAAACCAAATTTGAATTAGGATTTCTCCCTTTTTTCACCTAATTTTTATTTTTCCAAATATGTTGATATAATTTTTAATGATAATTTTCTGACATTTGGTAATCTATGTTCTCTCCTTCCTCTAACTTTTCCCCTCCCCAAGAATGTAGTTGAGCAACATAACATAAGTTGGACATATGTTATCTTACAATACATATTTCCTTGTTCATTATAATGTGAAAGAAGACATATCAATGATACTAGAGAAAAATTCATGGAGGAAATAAAGTGAAGAATGATATTGTTCAATCTGCATTCAGGCTCCATCAGTGGATAGCCTTCTTTGTGATGAATCTCTTGGAGCTGTTGTCCTGGATCCTCACATTGCTGATAATAGTTAAGTAATTCACAGCTGATCATTGTATTTTATTGTTGTTTCACTGTACATAGTTCTCCTTGTTCTGCTCATTTCATTTATCCCCCTTTTTTCTTTACAACATGAATTATTCTTTCTAATTCTAAAAAAATTAGCAAATCTTTAACAAATAAAATGCTTGTCTTATTTAAGAATGAATTCTTTTTTTCCACATGAGATGCTCAAGCTCAAAGTATCGTGTAACGTCTTAAATTAAAGGAGAAGTTATGACACATTATTGTATAACACTCTCGATCATAAAATCCATCTATGAGATTAACATTGCATTAAGTGGATGGTATAATATTGAATATTGATTTCATTCAATTCAATATAATATTGAAACTTTAAAATATTATTTTAATATATGTATTAACAATTATAAATATAAGTTTTTCCATATTTAATGGCTCTTAGATATAGTTCTGAGATAAGTTGCTATTATTCTTTCATATTAAATGTTATTGAGACTATTAAATAATTACAAAAAATAACAATTGTTTTTGCAATTATGAATAAAAGAAATAAGGCTTAAGTTTTCCTTCCAAAGACTCACATAAAGCATAGGTTGATAGAATCCCATTTTTAGAATTAGAAGAGACTTTAATAATCACTATTCTAATCCCCTTATTTTACAAATGAAGAAATCCTGAGAGCCCCCCAGAGAAATAAGGGGCTCCATCAGGGCTCCATCAAAGTCAGTGCAGATGGCAGAGCCCTACACTGATCCCTGTGGTCTGAAAATTGGGCCACAGGATGGATGAATAACCCAATCAGACACCTCTGGGTGACTCTCTTCTGACTAATACTTTTTATTATTGAAATTATTATAATCTATATTTTTAGGATAGCTTCAAGTTTTGCAGTATAGATATAAAATTCCTTTATAGAAATCCCCTAATTACTCTATAATAAACCAGCATTTAATGAGTTAATAGTTCATATCCTCAGTAAAATAGAAGTTGCTTTAATCTTTCTCTTTCTCTGTCTCAAGAATTTGAAGGACACACCATGGTATTTCAAAACAAAATACCCTCATTGGACGGCTTTCTCATGCTAAGTTTACCCTAGGAACTTAAATATTCTCACACTTTAATCCACTTTTGAAATAAGTTGAAGGTTCTTTTTATTAAAATACAACTTAGATAACATAAGGTCTTGGTAGCCTTGAAGACTGTTTAGAGTAGGTATAATCTATATGTAAAAATATGTTCTGTGTGCCAATTTTTATGTAACTAGTATAACCTTGAGCTCTTCTCTGTTTGGGTTTAATTGTAAATTTTCTCGGCATTTTGTGACTGTGAGAGAAAGGTATAAAAAATAAAGATTCACAGGAAGTTCTCAGAACAGCTTCCAGAAATCCAGTGTCTCTGACTCTCTCTTTCTTTTTCATGTAAACTGTACACCTTCCCAGATGCCCTGGAGCTGCTGGCTGGCTTCCAGCAAGGAAATTGAGATCCAAAGTGATGAAATGACCTACCCAAAGTCATACATGTTCTAAGTGACAGAGGTGGGGGGAAGGAAAATTACAAACCAAAATGTTTGCTTAAATTGAGGCACATAACCTAGCTCTCACTTTCTTACAGAAAATTTATTTTTAAAAGCACAAACCTAGATACTGATATAGAAATTATCATCATTACCATCACCATGATAGCTAACATTTATATAGTATCCACTATTTACCAAGCACTTTCATAAATGCTTTACGCATATGACCTGATAAGAAAATTACCTCATTTCAAAACTATGGTAACTTCATGTACTATATACTCCAAATAAATTCAACTAGAAATCCATGGGAAATAGGAAAGAAGTCCTTCCAGTAAACTAATGCCTTTGAAGACAAACCACCTATAAATCTCTTAGGTAAAGAAGAGATTGTGCAGATACATTTGGATTACAAGGAAGTGAAAGCAGCAAAATCCATTAAAGCTCCAAGAGAATCAGAAAGTCTTAGAATGAATATTGGAAGTAACCAGAACTAGCAGTAGCCACAGTGGACATGACATCCCAGGCACAGTGGTTCAAAGACCTCTGTTCAAAACCTCAAATATCCAGGAAGGGAACCTAGCCACAGAATGTGTCCCAGAATGTGTAGGTAATAACAGGAACCCTAGTATTCAGGTATCCAAAACAAGATTAAGTAGGGCCAGCAATCTCACCCAAAACTTCATGAAGTAGGCAAGTATGGCCTTTCCACAATGCTCCAATTCTGGATCAAGGGATAAGTAAATTAAAGTTAAGTATTCCTATAAAGAATTACAACTGATCCAGGGATCCTGAAAAGACTGATCAAGAAAAGAGAAACTCCCAGCAATAGTATGGCTGGATCAAAGGGCAGGCATCCTTTTATCACTCTTTGGGCATAGTTCGAAATTGCCATCCAGAATGGTTGGATCAGTTCACAACTCCACCAGCAGTGCATTAACGTCCCAATTTTGCCACATCCCCTCCGACATTCATTACTCTCCCCTGCTATCATTTTAGCCATTCTGCTAGGTGTGAGGTGGTACCTCGGAGTTGTTTTGATTTGCATTTCTTTAATTATTGGAGATTTAGAACACTTTGTCATGTGCTTATTGATACTTTTGATTTCTTTATCTGAAAATTGCCTATTCATGTCCCTTGCCCATTTATTAATTGGGGAATGGCTTGATTTTTTATACAATTGATTTAGCTCCTTGTTTGATCCAGCTATACCATTCCTGGGATTGTACCCCAAAGAGATCATAAATAAACAGGCTTGCACAAAAATATTTATAGCTGTACTCTTTGTGGTGGCAAAAAACTGGAAAGCAGGGGTATGCCCTTCAATTGGGGAATGGCTGAACAAATTGTGGTATATGTTGGTGATGGAATACTATTGTGCTCAAAGGAATAATAAATTGGAGGAATTCCATGTGAACTGGAAAGACCTACAGCAATTGATGCAGAGTGAAAGGAGCAGAGCCAGAAGAACATTGTACACAGAGACTGATATACTGTGGTAAAATCAAATGTAATGGACGTCTGTACTAGCAGCAATGCAATGACCCAAGACAATTCTGAGGGATTTATGGAAAGGAACACTACCCACATTCAGAAGAAGAACTACAGGAGTAGAAACACAGAAGAAAAACAACTGCTTGGACACTTGGGTTGATGAGGACATGATTGGGGATGTAGACCTGAAAAGACCACACCCATGTAACTATCAATAATGTGTAAATAAGTCTTGACTGACCACACATAATAAAACCAGTGGAAATGAGAATTGGCTACAGCAGAGGGGGGTAGGGGGTTGTGGGGGTGAAGGGGGAATTAAAAACATGACTTATGTAACCATGAAAAATTTTTCTAAAAATAAAAAATTATTTAAAAAAATAAAATAAAATGGATCTAAACAATGGGAGACTACATCTCCCAGGACTCTCTACTTCAACTTCCTTGGACACATCCCACTTCCTTTGTGGGACGTGTCTGAGGGAGAATATAAGAGAGAAACACAGTTTTGGCACCTTTTTCCCCAATCCTGGGAGGAGAGCTTTGATCCTTGTGTAGCTGCCAGAGAGCTATTCTTTCCCAAACCTTCCCTTTACTAAAATCCCAAATAAACCTATGTGACTTTCTATTGAAAAAAAAGAGAGAGAAACTTCATCAACAATTGCAAGGTGAAATTCAAAAAGCAAAACAAATTCTCCTCAAGAACTACAAGAATTCCTAGAAGATAAGAATTATCAATTTAAAATGAAATTAAAATTTCTAGAGGATATTATTGGAAAAATGAAGATCTTCAAATTTAAAAAATAGCAAGCTTTACCCAACTAACTGATTTCCTGAAAATCAGAAAAAAAGAAGAAAATTTAAAACTTCTGATACCAAAACCAACTCATCCAGAAAAAAGATCAAGAAGGAATCATTTAAAATTATATAAATATTGTTATAAGGTTTTGAGCATATGAGTAGGAGCTACTGAAAAGGCAGAGGCAAGAAAGGTTCTGGAATTCTGGAGAAGTGACAGGGCTGTCTTCGAACAGATAGTTAAGCCTGGAGACTTCTTGTTATGAAGAAGTAGGTCCAAAATGTTGATAATGGGGAGGAATAACAGGGATAAAGGGTGATGGCTGAGTTAAGGGAATGAATAGGCAATCTTGGTATAGGGAGGAGTAAAGGGGTTAGGTAAGTAATGAAGGGATGAATGGGTTGTATATGGGAAGGTAAGGGAATGAATGGAAGTATAGGAGGGACTGCTCAAACAGGCTAATCACTAAGGCTAGAGACATAGGGTATTGGGAGGAAATAAGCTGGATTCTTCAGGCAGGGAAAGGGTTTCTCTATGATACAAGAGAAATCGGGTTAGCCAAAAATATTTAGATCTGGCTGTAGGGTTTCTCTTGTTAATTTCTAAAGTCCCTTGAGGGAGGAGTCAAGAGACTCCTCCCTGCCAGTGGAACTGAATGTCTGCAGGAAGTCTTGGCTGGGTACTTCCTGCCCAAGATGGATGCCTAGGATTTTTCAAGAAATAAAAGGAAAGTAATTTCTTCCCTTTGCCTTAATATTCAATACAATGATTCACCAGAGGCTTTGTATAGGTAACAAACGGGATTTATTGATGGCAGGGATAAGTTGAGGGAGAGAGGGTTTCATGGTTTTGTAATAGATTCTAGGGAGAAAGTTGGTGTTGGGGGAAGGGTCACAGAGAAGGCAGTCAGACTGAGAGAGGCCAGCTTTCCCAGTCAGGAAAGTTTCACTGCCCTGAAGTAAAGTATTTATCAGATCACTAAATAAGGGGGTAGCTTGATTTAAGGATGTCCTGCTTGTCTACAGAAGCTAAACCCACAATGTCCAACCACCAAAACCACCCTTCCTCCCAGGGCCCAAAGGGAAATTCAGGGAAATAGTAGGGATGTAAATGGAGAGATCAGGGAGAGGTCCAGAGAAATCAGGCTAGGTCCAAAATGTCCCAAAGACAAATAAGCACAGGCCAAGGCAGAAGCCCAAAGGAAAAATCCCTTCAGTTGGAGCTTCATCACTATTTATAGTATCAGGCTCCAACTGTCTTTCTGTGAACATTCTAAAACTTCTAACTGCCAGGGCTGTACAGTTGAATTTGCAAAAGCAAAAGCTTTTGCTGCAGACCCTGCATTATGCAGGGCTGTCTTTGAACAGATAGTTGATCCTGGAGGCTGAGTCTTGTCTTATCTCCTGGGGTGGACTTTGTGAGACTGGATTACTTTCTCCTGTGGCTTTCCTTCTGCTACATCTTATCATCAACCTGTTCCTGTGGTTATCCTGTTCCTGCTGGCTGAGAGATGTCAAAAGAGGTGTTTGAATTATCTAAGGTAGTGATGGACAAACTTTTTAAAGAAGGGGCCAAAGGAAAAGAAATGATCATCTGTCAATCTGTTTCTAAGGCAACTCTTTCAAAGTTTCATTGTATTGTATCCTACTCATTGTATTTGTCAGATTAGGAATAATGTCTTGAGGCTGGATAGAACTTCTCAGGGGGCTGCATCTGGCCTATGGGCCATAATTTGCCCATCACTGATCTAAGGCATCTGTCAGTGAGAACCTCTCCCTGAACCTGTTTCCTGCTTAGCTTCCAACCTAATTACCTCTATTACCATCCAGAGGGGGGTTTGGTTTAGTGGAGTTTCTTTATATTAGGGACTTGGACTTCAGGTAGAGAGTGCAGTTAACATCTCTCTGAAGAGGGAACAACTGTAGTTTTGTTGGGGAGGGTTAGTTAGATACATTAGATAAGATTATCCAAATTTCCTTCCCTTCCTTCCCTTACCTTAAATAAACCAAAACATCCCTGTATTTATTAAACCTGTGTGGTTTGCATTTGTTATCCTGTCAGCTATATCCTGTTGGCCTTCCCACACCCTGTGTATCTTCTGATACTGGTCCTGATCAATCATTCCTTGAACCTACTAACAACCCATTACCACCCTGATATATTCTAGTTACTTAATTCAATTTATATATCTATCTATAAACACATATTGTATGTACACACATACATACATATAATTTTCAGAGGGTCTGTGTATGAGAATTGAGCAGGTGTGAAATTTGAGCTAAAATGCTCTAAGTACAAAGCCAGGGAGGTTCTCACTATAAGATAAAGTTGGGTCTAACTTTAGATCAACTTCAATAGTAGACAGAGTAATGGAGAATTTGTGAACCCTCTTCTATTCCAACATGATTTTCATTTCTTCTAATAGTTCTCCATATTTGAAAACTTGTCATTCTTTATAGTTTAAATATTTAATTATTAGTTTGGCAATATTTATTAAAATTTATAGACCAACAATATATTTTGACAATAATGGACAACAGATTAATTTGTGATAATGGTTTATTTAGAATACAATTTATTAGGTGAATTTTCTTATCGTTAGTTTACAAAAGATAATAACCTTTACATATATAATTCTAACCACATGTATGTCTTCTTAGGTATGTAGTAGCTAAAAATTTTTTGCAAACTATAACTGTATGTCCTACAGTTTCTACCATTCCTTTGTCTATTTTACATTGCTTATTATGTCCAGGTACTTAAAGAATACCCTCCTATAATTTCTGGTAATGATGATCATATAGGAAACTGATTTCAACTATCAAGCCCTCTATTTCTGTAAGTTAATCTGAATGACTCAGTAATACATTTGATCCTTCTTTGGTTGTATATTTTTAGTTGAGTTCATATGGATACTGTCCTTTAGAGGACCTTTCAATTCCACTATAAAATTTGTCATTTCATAAGTTCAAACTAGGAGTTACTATTATTGTTATTAGTAGAAGTAAATATTATCCCCTCTATAGAATGTTTCAATTAGAAATTTCATCAGAAAATTTGTTGGTAAAATATCTTCTGAAAAAAGGAAAGGCTATTAAAAAAAGATGAATCTTTTTCCACATTAAAAAAATAACAATTGATCTCAGCCCAACTCTAACAATTTGAACTAAACAACAAAGGTACTTCGAAACATGACTAAGTCTAAAATTAACCACTATTTTGTTCATGTTTTTAAGTGTATACATTTTAGAAGCAGCTGGTGGTATAGTGGACAGCACACTGGGATTGACAACAGGAAGACCTGAGTTCAGAACCATCCTCAGACATTTGCTAGCTGGACAAATCATTTAATTCCTGTCTTGGTTTTCTCAATTGAAAAGTAGGAATAGTATTAATTATAATAATAATATAACAAAATTAATTAAAGTAGTAATAAATAATAGTAACAAATAATAAATAATACCTCATAGGATTGTTGTAGAGATCAAATGAAAAAAATATCTATAAAAAGTACTTAGCACAGTGACTAGCCAAAGTAGGTACCATATAAATTCTTATAGTCTTCCTCTTCCTTTTGTTCTTTTGTTCTATTGTTTGAAAACTAGCAATAGCATTTTTTGTGAACAATGATGATAAATTCTATTGGATGTCTTGTTGAAATTCATTAAAATGTAAGTTTGCCTAAAACAAAAGATATAAATAAAAGGCAAATGAGTATGAGGAGAGATCTAACTGTATTTCACTTGGGATTCTCTAGGGTTCTTTCACTTATCTCAAATTGCCCACTGCATCAAAAGTCCACCTCTTTTAACACAGTTAATATATAATATAGCATCAGAGATCATAACAAAACATAGGGAATTATGATATCATTGTTAAAATTATGAGTAACTCAATAAGAAATGGAAGGATACAAAATGGGCATTGGCAAGAAACAGAATGTCATTAGTAAGGATTTGTGTATGGAAAATGGTATTATTGGCATCATCAAGGAAATAAAATGCTGGAAAAGTAAGAGGGTTTGTTATGTATGGAGTATATGAAAATAGACATATACTGATGCAATGATCAGACAGAAATCATATCTGCAATTTTCTTACTATGGCAAACTCCCATATGAGAAAAGTACTATCATCAAGGCTGGCCCTTATCTTTGTAGACTCAAAGAGTTGCTTTGAAGAGAGGTATCAAACTCATGAGCAAGCTATAAGCTGGAATGCAGCTGGAACTAGATTAAAATTGGAAAACGTTTAACAAAATAAATAAAAACATAAAACAATATAGATAAGGTTAATTTGTGGCTTTCTAAATGAATACATAGGAAGGATCCATTTCTATTTGAGTTACCCTATTACATTAGCCTAGATCACAGAGAAACTAAAGGACTTTCCTGGGATCATAGAACCACTATATGTAAGAGGTAGGATTTAAACTCAGATCTTAGCTCCAAGGCCAGCTGTCCTACATCAGTAATGGCAAATCTTTAAGAGATAGAATGCTGGGCCCTACCCCCAGCCCATGAACATGATTGGGGATGTAGACTCGAAACTACCACACCAATGCAACTAACAACAATTTGGAAATAGGTCTTTATCAAAGACACATGTTAAAACCAGTGGAAATGTGCAACGGCCATGGGTGGGGGGAGTGCAGGGGGTGAAGGGGAAAGTAGGAGCATGAATCATGTAACCATGTTAAAATGAATATTAATAAATGTTTTAAAAAAGTTACTGATGTTGCTCCTAAAGCCTTGAAATCATGGATCCTTGAAGTGTTGATATATAAATAATGTGGGAGGCCAATAAGAGAAACAGAGTCTTAAATAGATGAACATCTGAGACTCCTCTTTTGACTCCTTTTCAAGATCCACACTTTTTCTTAATAACATTATATGTCCCATTGGAAAGCTTTAAACAAACCAGCAGTTACTGGGTTAACAATTCCTCTACAAGAAAATTAAGATCCATAAACTTTAAGAATATTCCTAAGTCAGCCAAGGTCAGAGCTAGACAAAACTTCATCCATCCAGGTACAGTCCTCCCTATAAAAAATACAAGACTCAATTCATTTATGATATCTATAGAATATAGTTATGATTCTCAGAATTTGTTTGCTGATATCCAGGTGGCTAGAATTCAGCCTTGGACTCTGTTCTATCTTTACTTTGAAGCCTCCAAGAATTTTCTTTTGTGTGATTTGTAACCATGAGCTGTAAGTTTTTCTTTGTGTTCTTTGTGTGAAAATATATATAATAAACTCCATGCTTCTGAAGCCAGAGCTGGAAGCATGAAGTAAAAGACATTTCCCTTGTTCTGTCTTTATTTCCTTATCAACTAAACTGTCATCAGATTATCAGAGATGATAAAGAGATCTCCACAAAATAAGTTAATGAGAAAAGGAAATCCAGCAAGATACTGAGAAAATTTGGAGAGAGTGATCACCTTTCACCTTGAGGTGAACAATTTAGTAATGTGAACCATAGGGAGAGGTTGCTGAGGGGAATATATCTCCAAAGGGGCTGGCCTCAGGGTGAATCTAGTTTGATCCTTTAATTCTCCTCTAGAGCATATGGGAAAGTTCAAGACTTCCAGACAGTTAAACAGTTAGAAAAGCTTAAACAAAGGCAAATTCCCTGAGAGGTACTTCACATAAACATAAAGGCCCTCAAGCTCTGACTGTCAAAAAAACACAACAGAAATGGGAATGTTAAGAATAGTTACCCCACCTTGGGCAGTGAGTGCTTCCAGGAGCAGATATTTGTGTAAAGGATATAACTAGGATTTTAAAAATAAATAATTGAAAAAGTCTACATGATGAAGAGTCACATAATTAATGAGAATATATTTCTGACCATAAAAAAAAAAGTTTGTTAACCCATAAACACTGACATGTGGCTAGGGAACTAAAAGCAGGGCAAACAAAGGGTCTTATAACCAGAATATCTAGTCAAACTTCGTTATATAATTCTGGCTCTCAAAATTCCATAGTTATAAAAAGTAAAAGTACACATCTATCACCGAAGAAGTCGAGAATTATTCATGCTAATGCACAGTACCCCAAGCACCTACCCATTTATACTAAGCTACCCTCGAGGTCAATATTTCAGCATACACTTATGCAAATGTTATGGTTACTTCCTCTTCTGTATATCTGTTTTGTAAATAAAGAAGATCTATTTCAGGTGCATTATGACAAAGCTAAACTAACTTCATATGCAGTTAGGAAGTGATCTGGCTTTAAACAAAATATAACATGAACTCAATTTAATTTATGTAGACAAAATTATCTAGAAATTAGCTCTGCAAGGATTATAACCTTATTATATTTTCATTTGAACTGAATAAATAAAACTTAATTAGGAAAGTGCAGAGCTTGGGCATATAGGGCTTGTACCTAGAAGTGCCCACTTATAAAAATATATACATAGACACTGCTTTCAGAAAATTTGAATCTTCAGTCTTACAGGCTTGCAACATGATTGTCACCCACTTCTAAGTCTATATTTGGCTCTTTAACAGGGTCTGTTACATTTTTATCTTTGAATACTCAGCACCTAGCATTATATCCAATATATTTTAGTAAAGTTTGTAAAAAAAGCACTGGACAAGGAAGCCAAGTTCATAGAAACCAGAGTGGGATCACCTTAATTAAAGTCTTAGTTCTGTTTCCTTTCCTTGTATGACATGGACAAGTCACTGAATATCTCTGGCCTCAGTTTTCTTTTCTGTAAAATGAGGGAAATACTTACATTACCTCCTTTAGAGGTTTTAGAGAAGAACACATTTGAGAAGCAATGGTGTGTGGTGGATATGGCACTGAGATGATATATGTGAAATGTTTTGCCAAGCTTAAAGAATTCAATAAATGTTAGGTATTATTATTCGGAGTCAATAGTGCTGAGTCCATATTCCAGTTCCACTACTTGCTGAATAGACTTAAGCAAATTCCTTTCTCTGATGTTTTCTTGTCTGTAAAGTAAGTGGGGTGGGGGGGAGGAGAAGTAGAAGGAATATATGACATTTAAATTTTCTTCTATTTCTATAACTACAATCTTATGAGCTTAAAGCATTAAATTGGCATAACAAAGAGTTGCAGGAATAGGCTTCTGCTAAAATTTAGGTTGGGGATTTGCCCAAAACATCCAATTTTAGCACTCAATTATAGTCTATTGTTATTCAAATTATTTCATCAATGTTGACACTGAGTTAAAATTATTTTTTCAATTCTTAGTAACTATGTGGTCCTGGATAAATCACTTGAGCCCTCTCTAATTTTGATGCTTCATCTTTAAAACAGATGTCATGATAATTGTAATGCACGTGTCAGAATTTTAATGGGGAAATTGGGGATGGGGAAGATTGAAAAAAGGAACCACCATATACAACTGTATTACTGTTAATGACCACATTTTATTTTCAGAATAAGAAGTTAAAGCTGAACCCATAATTCGGTCAATCAAAAAATACTTTTTTGAAAACGATTATTTTCCAACAAAAGTAGACTTATTCATTCTTTTTTTTTAACATTTAATGATATTAATTTTAAGAAAATTTAACATGGTTACATGATTCACACTCCCCCCACCCACGGCCGATGCACATTTCTGGTTTTAACATGTGTCATTGATCAAGACCTATTTCCAAATTGTTGTTAGTTGCATTGGTGTGGTAGTTTCGAGTCTACAACCCCAATTATGTCTGCCTCAACCCATGTGTTCAAGCAGTTGCTTTTCATCTGTGTTTCCACTCCTGCAGTTCTTCCTCTGAATGTGGGTAGCATTCTTTTCCATAAATTCCTCAGAAATGTCCTGGATCATTGCATTGCTGCTAGTACAGAAGTCCATTACATTCTATTTTACCACAGTGTATCAGTCTCTGTGTGCAATGTTTTTCTGGCTCTGCTCCTTTCTCTCTGCATCAATTCCTGAAGGTCTTTTCAGTTCACATGGAATTCCTCCAGTTTATTATTCCTTCGAGCACAATGGTATTCCATCACCAGCATATACATAATTTGTTCAGCCATTCCACAATTGAAGGGCATACCCCTGATTTCCATTTTTTTGCTACCACAAAAAGCGTAGCTATAAATTTTTGTTGGTAGTTTGATAGGTATGGCGCTAAATAGGTGAATAATTTGGGTAGAATGGTCATTTTTATTATGTTAGCTCTTCCTACCCATGACAAATCAATGGTTTTCTAATTGTTTAGATCTAGTCTTACTTGTCTGGAAAGTGTTTTATAGTTGCTTTCATATAATTCCTGTGTTTGTTTTGGTAGATAGATTCCTAAGTATTTTATATTGTCTAGGGTGATTTTAAATGGTGTTTCTCTTTCTACCTCTTGCTGCTCTAATGTGTTGGAAATATATAGAAACGCTGATGATTTCTGTGCATTTATTTTGTATCCTGCAACTCTGTTAAAGTTGTTGATTATTTCTACAAGCTTCTTATTTGATTATCTAGGATTTTTAAGTAGTGCATGATATCATCTGCAAAGAGTGATAGCTTAGTCTCCTTGTTGCCTGTTTTGATACCTTCAATTTCTTTTCCTTCTCTAATTGCTACTGCTAATGTTTCTAGTACTATGTTGAATAATAGAGGTGATAATGGGCATCCTTGTTTCACTCCTGATCTTATTGGGAAGGCTTCTAATATATCCCTGTTGCATATGATGCTTGTTGATAGTTTTAGGTATATACTGTTTATTATTTTTAGGAAAGTTCCTTCTATTCCTATACTTTTCAGTGTTTTCAATAGGAATGGATGCTGTATTTTGTCAAAGGCTTTTTCAGCATCTATTGAGATAATCATGTGATTTTTGTTTGTTAGATTGTTGATATGGTCAATTATATGGATGGTTTTCCTAATGTTGAACCATCCTTGCATTCCTGATATAAATCCCACCTGATCATGGTGGATGAGCTTCTTAATTACTTGCTGGAGTCTCTTTACTATTATTCTATTTAAGATTATTGCATCTATGTTCATTAGGGAGATTGGTCTGTAGTTTTCTTTCTCTGTTTTTGGTCTCCCTGGCTTTGGAATCAGTACCATATTTGTGTCATAAAAGGAATTTGGTAGGACTCCTTCTTTGCTTATCATATCAAATAATTTGTATAGTATTGGGATTAGTTGCTCTTTGAATGTCTGATAGAATTCACTTGTGAATCCATGAGGCCCTGGTGATTTTTTCTTAGGGAGTTCTTTGATGGCTT
>NC_058133.1:373127309-373166677 GCF_016433145.1 Gracilinanus agilis | reverse complement strand
CATGGAAATGCCTCGATTCCACGTACCTTCCATGCTGTGCCCTGTTGTGGGGTTCCTCCGTTTGTCTGGACTTGTTTTTATGTCCCCTTGAGGAGTTTTGTGTGTTTCGGTCAGGAGAGGTTAAGAGCTGCTTCTTACTCTGCCGCCATCTTAACCCGGCCCAATAAGAGTTTTATAGTTGATCTTCTGGTTGGCTTTATGCTGGTATTTGGGTTATTTGGTGTTGATTTCATGGATGTTGACAATAATGATGTTAGATTCTTGTGTAATAGGAAATAGACTTTGAGTAGGAAAACAGACTTAGCAGGCAGACTAAGGGTAAAATCTTGGCTGTCAGCCATGGACATTCTAAATTGAATGAAGGTAAGAAAACTGTTTGCCCTTCAGGACTCTGGTCAAGCTGAGAGAGGGAGAGGGTGTGATTGCCCTTACCTGCCCAGTGAAGAGCTCAAGGATTTATCACAGAGAAGGAAGACCTGCCAGGAAAGATCAAGTGAGCAAGAAGATATAACTGGGTGGTGGACATCCCAGTCTGAGACAAGCTCCTTAATTAACATTCCTGGATTTATCTTCCTGTGGATCTGTTTCCTGTACCATGAAGAGGAGCAGAAGCAGACATGACTCTGTGAGAGACCCATTTCCCTTCTAGTCTGTAATGGTCTATTTAAAGCAGTGTAGGCATTAACCCATTCTCCCTTCTCTTGTGTGGTCTTTAATGGTTAGATTCAGTGTGGCCTCTTTCCATTATCCCTAACCCTTAATCATTATTAAAACCTGTATTTATAAATCCTTTGTCCCTGTATTACCCAGTCACTTATTAGTTTCACAGACTTTCTGGCTAGGTGGATCAGTGTGGCAGTTAGGATCCAACTGTCATTCCTGTCAGCTGCCAAAACCATTCTGTATTTCCCCAGCTTTTAAGGTCCCAACCTATTGCCCAATCCTGTCTCCTACTTACCCTTCCTCTGAACCCAGATAAAATATATAAGTTAACTCTAGTTTTTACCATACAACTGGTATACCCAGAATTCCCTAAGAGCAGCTTAGGCACTTAATCCTAGCTATCAGACAATTCTGAGATGACCATTCCTCCCACCAATCTCCCTAGATTGAGAGAACAATGCACTGATCTTTTCTGCTTTTTAGTCCAATCTCAACTGACTTTTTTGTCTCATGTCAGCTCAAAATGCCCTCACTGCATTCTGTGTTCCAAGCAAGTAACTGGCACTCATGCTTGGCCAACATGACTTCCTGCAAAAGTCTTTACAACAATGATAAAGGTCTAAACAAGGATAAACTAATTATGTCCAAATATGAAGAGATGATACAAGCTTCCTATCTGCACCCTATAATCACCAGAGTTCATAGAAAGAGCACAATTATATAAAGCTTTTGAGTGATTCTCTTATATATTTATTATCTTAAGAAGGGAAATATTAGAGAAGAAGAATATACTCTGAAGAAGAGGAAAGGAAATAGTGAAAATTATCTCACCTAATTATAATGCACAAATAGACATCTATACAAATAAGGAGGAAAAGTTAGGAGAGGCAACTGACACATGAACCTCACTCTCATCTGAACTAGTCAAAAGAAGGAACAGAGTACTCATTAAGAATAGGATTCAGAAATATTTTTCACTCAGTAAATAAACAAGAAGATAAGTGGGAGAAGGTTAAGGGAATTAGAGGGAAAAATGATTAAGGAAGAAATTAGTTCTAAACAAAGCAAATGTATTTCTATTATCAGGATGATATTAGAAAATAAGTATTGTTTTATTAGTTTAGTGATAAGAAGTAGAGAAACTGGTTTGAGGAAGAATTGAAGTTTCAAATAGAACTGAGAGAGTGCGTTAATTTCAACTGGTGGCAGTTATAACCATTATTCTATGACAGTTTCACTGGCTGGGTGTGACATTCCAGGAGTGGGCTTCTGGCAATCAACAGAGCCACACTCAGTTTCTTTCTCTCTCAGAGCTAGAGAAGGTAACATCTTTGCCTCTCTTTATCTTGGTCTGAGGGAAAGACTTGAATGAGTGGAGTGTTTTCTTTTCCAACTTGGGAAACATTATTCATTTATCTGTTACTGTCTATAGATTGGTTAAACTGTGAAAAGACAAAATAAAACCTGGTCTTTGGTTTGGACTCTGAGTCTGTTAAGGCTCAGAGTCCTAACCTGATTCTTAGATGACTCAACCAGCTAGTCTTGCTTATCTTTATAACTTAAAGGCGGAGTTAAGAGTTAAGAGTGGTTAGGTTTTAGAGTAGTATAAATTGGTTAGTTAGATCAGGGAGGATTAGCTTAACCTGTGAAGGACAGGAGAAGCAGTTCCTTTCAGGACCTGGGAGCTTATTTGGGTGGAGTTAGAATCCCTTAGAATTAGAAATCCTTTTTCCTTTATATGTATTTAAGTAAATTGTTTATTTTTCATAAACAAGAGTCTCTTTAGTGTTCCTTGCTCCTTGCATTGCTTGCCTAATTTTATTTTTACACTATCTCTTTTTGAAGTGGCAAAAAATGAGAATCTGAGGCATTGTCTGTAAAATGAGGAAATGATGAGTAAGTTATGTTATATAAATGTGATGGTGTAATATAGGAACATAGAGATGGTAATATGGACAGATAGATATGAAGTAAGGAAGGCCTATGTGACCCAAGGTAAGTCACTTAACCACTGCTTATCTCAGTTTCCTTATCTATAAAAATGATAATAATATTAACTACTTCCCAGAGTTGTTTTGAGGATACAGTATGATAAAAATTATAAAATGCATAATACAGTGCCTAATACATATATGATAGCTATTATACTAAACTTTTATCAGCCTAATTACCAACTATAATTCCAGAGGACAATGATGAAACATGTTATCCACTTCATTGTAGAAAAGCAAATGACTCAGAATACAGAATGAGTCAAATATTTTTTGGACATAGAATATGTGAAAATTTGTTTTGATTGCATTCTTGTAATGAGTTTCATTTTTCTTTTGTTCTCAAATGAGGAGGGGATTGGAATGGAAAGCTGGGAAGGAAGCTCTTAGATGACTAAAATAAGCAAAATATATTTGCAATAAAAGAAATCCATGGATTCCCTCTCAGAATAATTTGACAGAGTGGTTTTTTTTCTTTTTAATTGAAAGAAAAGCTGAATTTCTGTTAGAATTTAGTTAAAATAAAGATGTGTTTTTTTTCTCATCCAAGTTGCCAACCTTTAACTTCTGATCTAGAGTGATAGCAAGTCCAATCCTCAAGAAAAACTAAATTATTACATGCTTCCAAAGAACTAATCAAAACATATAAAGAGGCAAGTACTAATTGAGTAAAATTGTAAATGTGCCTAAGCTTTGTGACACATTTGGTCCCTGGACAACTTTTACCATTTACTAAAGGATCCAAATAGGAATATCCAACCATAAATCTGTATTAAGTATTCTAGTAACAGCATAAAATAATGCTGTTTCCTTTAAGTATAGTTTTCCCCTAGCTAGAAAGTACTATTTTAAATGAAAACTGTTGAATCCTAATCTGCCTTGAATCTACTATGTACTACATTAAATTTTACCAAGTTATTAAAACAAATGCCTCATAATAATATTGAAGGCTTCTGGCTAGAGTTTTGGACAAAAGAAATGGAAACCTGCTTTCCTATACACAATTAAAACTAATAAGATGGACCGGATTTTCATTTCTTATTTTAACATATTTATTGACATATGTTGGTTAATTGTGTATTGAAGTATGGTGTATGGGTTTCTTATGGTAAAAACTGGGGTTAACATATATTTTATCTGGGTTCAGAAGGGTGAGTAGGAGACAGGAAAGGGCAATAGATTGGGACCTTACAAGCTGTGGAAATACAGTTCAAGAAATGGTTGGGGCAGCTGACAGGAATGACAGTTGAATCCTAACTGCCACACTGATCCACCTAGCCAGTGAGTCTGTGAAACAAACAAGTGACAGGGTAATACAGGCACAAAAAAATTTATAAACACAGTGTTTTAATAATACTTGAGGGTCAGGAATAATGGGGAGAGGCTACACCAAATATAACCACTAAAGACCACACAAGGGCTGGGAGTATGGGTTTTGCTTACACTGTACTAATCAGACTATTACAGACTAGAAGGGAAATGGGTCTCTCACAGAGTCATGTCCACTTCTTCTCCTCTTGATGGAATAGGAAATAGGTCCACAAGAAGGTAAATCCAGGAATGTTAATTAAGGAGCTTGTCTCAGACTGGGATGTCCATCACCCCAGCTAGATCTTCTTGCCCACTTGATCTTCCCTGGCAGGTCTTCCTTCTCAGTGATAACTCCACACTCCTTGAGCTCTTCACTGGGTAGGTAAAGGCAATCATACCCTCTCCCTTTTCCAGCTTAACCAGAGTCCTCAAGGGCAGTTTTCTTCCCTTCATTCCATTTAGAATGTCCATGGCTGATAGCCTTAGTCTGCCTGCTAAGTCTGCTTCCTACTTTTAAAGTCTATTTCCTATTACAGTTTATTATATAAATCTCTGAGTTTAAGTGCTAGAAGGTACCTTAAAAATTATTTAGCCCAACTCTAAACTGCCTTTCTTCCATTTACCTAGTGAGAGAACTGTATCAGAAAGCAATTAAGTGACTTGTTCAAACTCACTCAAGTAAGGTAGCAGAAGTATGATTTTAATTCTAGTCACAGGATTCAAAATCCTCTACCTACTGTCTCCACTATTGTATATTGTCTCAGAAGAGTTGAATCATTAGGCAGAAAATAATAATGACAAAGTCAATTACATAAGTTTGATCCTGATGCAAATCATTTGCTTCATTCCATCCTATGGCTATAGCCTGGACCCCAACTTTGAGGAGTCAGAACACAACTCTATGCTTTTGATTTCAAAACTATTAAGGGAAACACATTACTACTAGTGGAATAACAACTCTATGTATAATTCAATAGTGAATGATGTACAAAAGTAACATCTCCATATATTAAGAATAGTACATATTTTTGAAATTCATCCATGTAGGGTTCAATTACTGGGCAGATAATAGGCAATAATTAATAATTTAAGTGAATAATTAATATTGACAGCTTCAGCCATGTAGTATAGAGAGAGGGGGTCATATAGTTTTTTCAAGCTTTGGCTGAGTTCCAAAAAGGCATTTAGGAGTTTGGAATCTTGAGGAAAAGACAGTTGGTTTGAGTCTCCCATGGAGAGAGGTTGTCTAACCAACTGAGCTGCTTCCTTACCTATCTGTACAATTGAAATTTAGCCTAGCTTTGATATATTTATTTAAGAAACTGTTATTTTGGATAAACCCTTTACATCTTCCTTCCCAATATTATTTCTTACCTTCCCTCCCTTACCTTATATGTCTGTGGAGTTAATAAGGAGAGTAATTAGAGAGAAGTTAAAATCTGTGAAGGGTTAATTGTTATTTGACAATATTAGATATAGAGAAACTAGTCAGTCATCATTTATTTTGTAAGCTGAGTTAAAGGCTGGTCCTTACTCAGACTCCATCTCTGCTTCCCTTCCCCCACCTGAAGTTCCTGAGACCACTGTTAGGGCTTTCCTCAATCCACTTTCCTGACAAATCATCCTTTAAAGATAATAAACCCTTTTGTGTTTCAACAGACCTAATAGTATAATTTGTCTGTTAGTTATTAAGAGAGGGAAGAAGAGGGAAAGAACTAACATACTCTGGGCTTGAAGGAAAGCCAGGGTATCCGTCTTGAAGGAAGGTGTAACTTCAAAACAAGTCCCTTCCTGTGAAATTAACTAAACCCTGTTTGTTAATTTCAGTTTAGTTTATTTCCCTCAGCCTGTGTTTGAGTCAAAGTCCCAGTCTGTAAAGCCTACTGTTTTGTCTGTTTAGTTTAATTTCTCCTGTCCCTGAAGATCTCTGTTTCCCTTCTGTGTTATACTCCTGACATCAGTCCTATTATATCCTGAATCTCCTTAATCCCAGCCTACCTGTAACCTAGATTACTCACTTAGCAAGTCTCTGACAACCTCCTTCCAAAATTCCCTTATCCCACACACCTTTCCTCAAATTATCCCCATTACAGCCATTGAACAATAACTTTCTTTACACTAAAATATTCTGGGAAGAGGGAAGAAAACTTTATCTAAGATATTACTTAAAGAATTGCTCTTTTAGGAGAAAAATGGGGTCTTAAGAGACTATTTTGCATTTCATTACAGGTTATTATGTTACAGGACTAAAACGTGTCAGTTGTCACCCTCATAATGTCAGGAGAGAGGCTAGAAATGCTCATAATGTTAACAAGCAATTACTCACATGTCTTTATTAGACTAGAAGGAACTTGGATCTTTGTAAAAGCTGCTGAGCTCTGGTCTGACTTCCTGGTACAGCTGCATAAGATAAAGCCCATGTCTTAAGTATTTTTATGACAGTCTTCCATTTGGATTTCTCAGGCCTTTTTTGGAGGGTCTGGCAAATGAAATCAGGCTTATCTGTTGTGAGATCTCTTCTTAACTAAATCCAGAGATGAAAATGTGTTACTGGACTCAGTTTATTGCCAGGAACCCTGTTGATATTCCTGAAAACCAAACAGATCTAAATAATTTACTGAAACACTGAGTTGTGAATTAGGCATAATAGCAAACCAGATTTCTTGTGCAAAGTTCTCTAAAAATGGCATATGAACATGATGAGATATATATCACATATTAGTAGAATGTAGTTTTGCTGAAGGATGGAATTAAATTATCTTTGTTTAAAAAATTTTAAAACCCTTACCTTCTTTCTTGGAGTCAATAGTGTGTATTGGCTCCAAGGCAGAAGAGTGGTAAAAGCTAGGCAATGGGGGTTAAGTAACTTGCCTAGGGTCACACAGCTGGGAAGGGTCTGAGGCCAGATTTGAACCTATGACCTCCTGACTCTAGGCCTGGTTCTAAATCCACTGATATACTGATCTAGCTGCCCTCTAAATGATCTTTTAAAAATAATCAAACAGAGAAGATGTACCAACCCATGCACTAATGTTATAAAACAAGACAAATAGGTCTAAAAAACATGACCTCATTGTCTGAGATGCTACTTAACTAAAACACAAATGACTTCTTATAATACTGAGCATTATACTGTAGAGGAAGCCATAACTGCTACTATTTTAAAATTATATTGATATTTCAAATAATGTATCCTCTAGTAATGGATCTCCTTTATTTCAAAGTAAAAGATGTTTTAACTATAATGGGAAGAACATCATGAGTGAGGATGGAATTATACACATTTGAATTTTGGGTGGCAATAGGTCAAAAGGAATAGAAAATGCCAGGACTGAGTAAGTAGGCCCTACATAAAGCATAGAGACATATGAAGAAATGAATTTAAGGCCAGATGAGCAATAAAAAGAAAGACTCTATAAATGCAAAGAGACAAAGGGGAATCTCTGTTCCCAACTCATTGCAAGTAGTCACAATAAGGAGATCTGCAGGAGTCCTAAGAGTAAAATGAAAAAGGGAGTCAAATGGCCAAACAGCAACAGGAATACCAAAGGGACCTGAGGGAACAATGATTATTATCAAAGGGTAAATAGAGACACTGACTGGCAAGGAAAGAAGGACTTCATTACTGAAGCATCTTCCTATTCTTGGCCTCAAAAGTTTTTAGAATTCTCTCATGCTGATAAAAATCCATCTTCCAAGACAACTTGTTATAATTCTCTTTTTTTCCACCAATGGCACTGATGCTCAAATTGGAAGTGGTAAAACACAAATGACTTCCTTGGATTTGAAATCTAATATAAGTGATGAGATTAAGAGAATACTTAAGTGTTCTTAAAGAGTTCAAGGCATCACACCTAAATTAATTCAATCCTAATATACTGACAAAAATTGATGAATATTGCTAAAATACTATCAGTGAATTCTCATCAATCATGATCTTTGCAGAATGCTATAGGAATCTTCATTCATTTATTTGTAACTTACTGTTCTTTTTTTTAATTTAAAATTTATCTTATTTTATTTTTTTAAAATATTTTTCTATGTTTACATGATTTGTTCACTTTCCCTTATCTCTTACCTCCCACTTCCCAGAGCCAATAAGTAATTAGACTGGGTTGTAAAAATATTATCACTTGATACCCATTTCCATATTATTCATTTTTATCATAGAACTAAAACCACAAACTTATAGTCATATAAACAAGAGATGTGATAAGTCGTAAGTTTTTCTTTTGCATTTCTACTCCCATAGTTCTTTCTCTCAATGTGGATAGCATTCTTTATTATAAGTCCTTCAGGAATTTCCCGTATTATTATATTGCTACTAGTAGTAAAGTCTATTATAGTGGATAGTTCCACAATGTTTCACTTTCAGTGTACAATATTCTCTTGGTTCTGCTCATTTCACTTGGCATCAGTTATTGGAAGTCTCTCCAGTTCATTTAGAAATCCTCCAGTCTATCACTCCTTATAGCACAATAGTATTGCATCATCATCAGATACCACAATTTGTTCAACCATTACCCAATAGAAGGACACTCCCTTATTTTACAATTTTTTTGCTACCACAAAGAGCACAGTTATGAATATTTTTGTACAAAAATGTTTTCCTTATTATCTCTTTGGGGTACAAACCCAGTAATGATATTACTGGATCTTTTAAAACCCTTTGTCTATAATTCCAAATTGTCTTCTAGAATGACTGGATTAATTGACAACTCCACCAGTAATGCATTATTGTCCCAGTTTTGCCACAACCCTTCCAACATTTATCATTTTCCTTTACCGTCATAGTAGCCAATCTGCTGGGTGTGAGGAGATACCTCAGAGTTTTTTGATATGCATTTCTGTAATTATGAAAGATTTAAAACACATTTTCATGTGCTTATGATAGTTTTGATTTATTTATCAGAAAACTGTCTATTCATGTCTGTTGAGGATTTGTCAACTGGGAAATGGCTCTTTTTTCGTACGTTTGACTTAGCTCCTTATACATTTTAGAAATTAGACCTTAGTCAGAGGTTTTGTCACAATTTTTTTTCCAATTTGTTGCTTTCCTTCTAATTTTGGTTGCATTGGTTTTGCTTATAAAGAAAACTTTTTAATTTAATGTAATAAAATTATTAATTTTATATTTTATAATGTTCCCTACCTCCTATTGGTCTAGTAATGCTAAGCCTCCATCTTCACATTTTTTTTCATTAGTTCCCTTGATATTCTTGATCTTTTATTCTTCCAGATGAACTTTGTAATATTTTTTTCTAATTCTAATGAAAAAGCTTTCAGGTAGTTTGATAGGTATAGTACTGAATAAGTAATTTAGGCAGGATAGTCATTTTTATTATATTAGCTCATTCTACTCTTAAAACTAAACTAAGGCTGGTATGGACCAAGCTATTATAGTAATTATAGCTGTCTGGTATTAAACTATTTCCTGGCATTGGGTGGATGTCAGGAAGCAATTTGATCCAATTCTAATTTATTTTAGATGAGATATGGAAAAGCAATAGAAAGTAGGAATAGGAGTTAGGAATAAGTTAGGAAGTCTATTGGTCCCTAATATTTAAATTGTCTAAATAACACAACCCGCCAAAATTGGCTCCTCACAGAGTTTCTTTATCTACCAAGGTAGACACCACACTTATCTATACCGACTGACCAAGAACTTACTTCTACCTTACTAAGCTATGCTGAAATGATGAACTTTAAATATATAATAAACTCCTAAAGTAACATGTATTTTCTTGAGAGAAATTGAAGCAGTTTGTCTCTCCAGAATTAAGAGAAGAAGCAGGCCTCTGACAGTTAGTCTCTCTCCACTCAAAATCCAACTGTCTACATCCCCAATCATATCCCCATCAAAAGATGTAATCAATCAATTCTTTTTCTTCTGTGTTTCTACTCCCACAGTTAGTTCTCTGGATGTGCATAGCATTCGTTCTCAAAAGTCCCTCAAAATTGTCCTGGATCATTGCATTGCTTCTAATAGAGAAGTTCATTACATTCAATTGTGTCAGGTGTGTCTGTCTCTGTATACAATGTTCTCCTGGTTCTGCCCCTTTCACTCTGCATCAAATCCTGGAGGTTGTTCCAGTTCACATTGAATTCCTCCAGTATAGAGATCAATACTCTATAACCAGAGACTAATCTGAGTGGCCTGGGTGGTCATCAGACGTAAAGAATGAAACAGATTGGAAGCACAGCTTGTTAGCTCATTGTACTTCAAGAAATACTGAAGTAGCCACTTTATTATAAAGGAAATTAAAGATCCCTTTCCCCCAAAAGCCAAGAAAGTTTCCCACAGTTACAGAGAGCAAGATTTTTACTATAGTCAAAACAAAAGCCTTAGAAGCCTCCAAGGCGTAGACAAAAACCTATGCTAAACTATCAACTACATGTGTTATCTTTAAGTGGAGCCTGGGACATCTCCGTTAGGTCGGAAAGCCCCGTCAGTTTCTAAGCCTTGATGGTATTAAATTTTTTTTTGAGCCACATTATTTTACTTTAATTCTGGGCAAAATACTTTGCCAAGGGTTCGGCCTTGGCCGTACCAGCCATCTGTGTTCTTGGGCAAAGGGGAACAGAGTTAGCCCCCCTCCTGCTGGAGTGCTGAGAGCTCAAAGCTTTTTCAATAAGATTATAATGTATTTTGAAGGAAGCTGAGAATTATGAAAGGAATCAAAAGAGGAATCTCAGATTTTTATCTTAGATATCCCACACCTGTCTCATCCCGTAAATAGAGCAGAAAGATAATACACGGCTCTGCCGGTCGGTATTGATCTTTTGAGGGGGTCCAGATAAAAATATCTACTTGAGATTCTAATTTCTCTTAATAGCTCCAGACACTCCAGTTCATTATTCCTTTTAGCACAATAGTATTCCATCACCAACAGATACAACAATTTGTTCAGCCATTCCCCAATTGAAGGGCATCCCTTCATTTTCCAACTATTTGCCACCACAAAGAGTAACTATTTTTGTACAAGTCTTTTTCATTATAATCTCCTTGTGTTACAAACCCAGCATTGGAACAGCTTTATCAAAGGGCAGGCAGCCTTTTAAAGCCCTTTGGGCATAATTCAAAATTGCCTTCAAGAATGGTAGGATCAAGTGCCCCAATTTTGTCACATTCCCTCCAACATTTACTACTTTCCTTTGCTATCATATTAGCCAATCTGCTACGTATGAGGTGGTACCTCAGAGTTGTTTTGATATGCATTACTCTAATTATTAGAGATTTAGAGCACTTTTTAATGTGCTTACTAATAGTTTTGATTTATTTATCTGAAAATTGTCTATTCATGTCCCTTGACCATTTATCAATTGGTGAATAACTTGATTTTTGTACACTTGACTTAGCCCCTTTCAAAATTGGGTAATTAGACCTTTGTCAGAGATTTTTGTTATAAAGATTTTTTTCCCAATTTGTTGCTTCCCTTCCAATTCTGGTTGCATTCATTTTGTTTGTACAAACCCTTTTAAATTTAATGTTATCAAATTTATTTATTTTACATTTTGTAATATTCTCTGTCTCTTGCTTGGTTTTAAAATCTTTCCTTTCCTATAGATCTGACAGGTAAACTATTCTATGTTTACCTAATCTACTTATAATTTCCTTCTTTAAATTTAACTCATTTACCTATTCTGAATTTATCTTGCTGTAAGGTATGAGATGTTGATATAAACCTAATCTCCCCCATACTGTATTCCAATTTTCCCAGCAACTTTCATCAAATGTGGATTTTTGTCCCAAGAGCTGGGGTCTTTGAGTTTATCATAGAGTGTCTTGTTGAGGTCCCTTACTCCAAGTCTATTCCACTTATCATCCCGTCTGTCTGTCTCTTAGCCAGTACTATCTTGTTTTTATGATCACTGCTTTATAGTACAGTTTAAGGACTTGTACTGCTAGGCAACCTTCTTTCACATTTTTTTCATTATTTCCCTGGATGTTCTTGATTTTTTGTTCTTTCAAATGAACTTTGGTATAGTTTTTTTCTAATTCAGTAGAAAAGTTTTTGGTAGTTTGATTGGTATAGCACTGAACAAGTAAATTAATTTGGGCAACATGGTCATTTTTATTACGTTATCTCATCCCATCCATGAGCAATTAATGTTTTTCCAGGTGTTTAGATCTAGTTTTAATTGTGTGGAAAGTGTTTTGTAGTTGTGTTCATATAATTCCTGTGTTTGTCCTGGCAAATAGATTCTTAAATATTTTATGTTATCTGGGGTGATTTTAGATGGAATTTCTCTTTCTAACTTTTGCTGTTGAGTTGTGTTGGAAATATATATCAATACTGATGATTTATGTGGGATTATTTGTATTCTATAACTTTACTAAAGTTGTTGATTATTTCCACTAGCTTTTTAGTTGATTCTCTAGGATTCTTTAAGTAGACCATCATATCATCTGCAAAGTGATAGTTTAGTCTCCTTATTTCCTATTTTAATGCCTTGAAATTCTTTTTCTTCTCTAATTGCTATTGAAGATTATGCTTGCTGATGGTTTCAAATTGTGGTGATTAAAATTAATAACTAATAACAAAGTATTATATTTCATAAAAATTATTAATAATAACTAAAGTAAAGAGCTACCTAAACCACACAGGTCTCTTGCAAAAGAAAAGAGGAAGAGAGAGGGGGAGCCTCAGAACTTATACACACGTGACCATGCAATTTGGTGGAGAGGTTAAGAGGAATTTGGGGAAATACTAAGGGACTTCAGGGGGATTAAGTCCAAGGGTTATATATCTCCATTTATACAAAATGTATACTGTTCATTCTTTTTAGGAAAGTCCCTTCTATTCTAATACTTTGTGGTATTTTTGATAGGAATGAGTGTTGAATTTATTCAGAGGCTTTTTATGCATTTATTGAGATAATCATGTGATTTCTGTTGGTTTTGTTATTGATACAGTCAATTATGTGGATGGTTTTCCTAATATTAAACCATCCTTGCATTCCTGGTATAAATCCTACCTGATCATAGTGAATAATCCTCATGATCACTTGATGCAGTCTTTTTGCTAATATTATAATTAAGATTTTTGCATCTATGTACATTAAAGTTTTTGTTCTGTCAGGCTTTGGAATCAGTACCATATTTATTTCATATAAGGATTTTGGTAGAACTCCTTCTTTGATAATTTTGTCAGAGTTTGTATAGTATTGGGATCAGTCATTCTTTAAATTTTTCATAGAATTCACTTCTGAATCTATCTAGCCTGTGGATTTTTCTTAGGAAGTTCTTTGTTGTCTTATATGGGATTATTTAAATAAATATTCATCAATAACACCTAGATTGCCATATTTGTTAACATATAATTGAGCAAAATAGTTCACAATAATTACCTTACTTTCCTTTTCATTAGAGTTGAGGTCTCACTTTTCATTTTTGATGCTGTTAATTTAGTTTTCTTCTTTCCTTTTTAAAATTAGATTAACCAGTAGTTTATCCATTATATTTGTTTTTCTCAAAGTATGAGCTCCTGGTCTTATTTTTCAATTCAATAGTTCTTTTACTTTCAATTTTATGAATTTCACCTTTAATTTTTAGAATTTCCAATTTTGTCTTTATCTAGGGATTTTTCATTTGTTCTCTTTCTAATTTTTTTTTAATTTGCATGCCCAATTCATTGACCTCTTCCCTCAATGATTGGTTGATATATGCACTCAGGGATATAAATTTTCCCCTGAGTACTGCTTTTTGATATGATGTCTCTTCATTGTCATTCTCTTCAATGAAATTATTCATTGTTTCTATGATTTATTCTTTAACCAACCTATTTTGGAGAATCATATTATTTAACTTCCAATTAATTTTTATTTGCTTCTTTATTTGCCTCCTAATTATTATTTTTATTGCATTATGATGTTAAAAGGCTGCATTTATTATTTCTGCTTTTTTTCATTTGTTTGCCATGTTTTATGCCCCAGTACACAGTCAGTCTTTATGAATGTGTCATGTGCTGCTGAAAAGAAGGTATATTCCTTTTTCTCCCTATTTATTTTTCTATATATTTCTATTAAATCTGTTTTTCCAAGATCTCATTCACATCTCTTACCTCTTTCTTATTTATTTTTGGTTTGATTCATCTAAATCTAACAGAAGAAGGTGTAAGTCTCCCACTAGTATAGTTTTACTATCTTTTTCCTCTTTAAGCTTCAATAGTTTCTCCTTTAAAAATTTGGATGCTACACCCTTTGGTGCATGTATGTTGAGTACTCATATTTCTTCTTTGTCTATGCTGCCTTTTATCAGGATGTAATTACATGCCCTATGTCATTTAATTAAATTGCTTTTAACTTTGGCTGTTTCAGATATTATAATTGAGTCTCCTGCCTTCTTTTTCTCATTTGAGACCAAATAGATTTTGCTCCATCCTCTTACTTTTACCTTGTGTGTGTCTACCTGCCTCATGTGTTTTTCTTGTAGACAACATATGGTAGGATTTTGGTTTCTAATCTACTCTGCTATTTGCTTCCATTTTATGGGTGAGTTTATCCCATTCACATTTAGAGTTATGATTACCACCTGTCTATTCCCCATTTTGATTTCCTCTCCTAGTCCTACCCTTTCTTCTTTCACTACTTCTTTCTAAACCAGTGTTTAACTTTTAATCAATCCCCATAAACCCTACCCTTATTTTTCTCCTCTTCCCACTCCCTCTCTTATTATTCCCATCTTATTTTTCTTTAGAGTCTATTAAATTCCCTCCTCCCTCTCTTTCCCTTCCTTTTGGTACTCCTTGCACCACTCCCCTACTTTTTTTTCCCCTTCAAATTCCCCATAAAGTAAGATAGAATTCTATACCCCGATGGATCTAGAATCTCTTCCCTCTCAGAACTGATTCCACTGGGAGTAAGGTTTAAGTATTAACTATTAGCACTCTCTTCCTCTCCTTTTTATAATAGTATTCATCTTCTCCCCCTCCCATGCATGTCACTTCATGTGGTATAATTTATCCTATTTTTCTTCTTCATTCAAGTTTCTCTTGGTGCCATCATCTATCCCCAACCCATTTTTTAACATATCAACTTAAACTGCTTAGAACCCATAACTCTACCAGAAATAATTCTTCTAACTACTATGATAGTGAAAAAAGTTTTTGAAAGTTAAAAATATCATTTCTCCATATAGAAATATAAATCATTTTACCTTACTGAAGCCTTTAAATTAATTTTTTCCCCTCTTTCTTGTTTACCATTTCAGGTTTCTCTTGAATTTTGTATTTGAATATCAAAATTTCCATTTAGTTCTGGTCTTTTCTTTACAAATACTTGGAAATCTTCTATTTTTTGTTAAATGACCATACTTTCCCCTGTAAGTATAGTCAGTTTTGATGGATGGGGGTCCCGGTTTGTAGACCCAATTCTCTTGGCTTTCTGGATATCATATTCCAAGCCTTGTGGTCCTTTAACATTGAAGCTTCAGATCCTATGTAGTCCTGACTAGGGTTCCTTGATATATGAATTCTCTCTTTCTAGCTTCTTAAATTATTTTCTCCTCAGCTTCGAAGCTCTTGAATTTGCAATTACATTCCTGGAGTTGTATTTAGAGGATTTAATATTGATTGTGATCTATGAACTCTTTCAATGACTATTTTGCTTTTTTGTTCAAGAATATCAGGGTAATTTTACTGGATAATTTATTGTCATATAATGTCAAGGCTTCTGTTTTTTTCTAGGTTTTCAGGTAGACCAATTATTCTCAAATTTGGTCCATCATATTCTCAATTAGCTATTTCATGTTTCCTTCTATTTTGTCAGTCTTTTGACTTGACTTTGCTTTATTAATTCTTGCTGTCTTCTGAGAACATTAGCTTCTACTTGCCCACTTCTAGTCATTAAAGACTGGTTTTCAGCTATAATCTTTTGATTTTCCTTTTCTCTTTAGTCTAACCTGCTTTTCATAGCTTCCATCAGGTCACTTCTTGTCTCTAATTTGCTTCTTATTTCCTGTGATTTTTGTGCCTCTTTTTTCCAAGTGCGAGATTCTGTCTTTTAAACTGTTATTTTCCATTTGAATTACTTACATTTCTTTCTCCCACTTTTCTTACCATTGCTCCTCCATTTTTCTTACTTGGTTCTTGAACTCCAATTTAAGTCCCTTAAGAGCTTGTGATCAATTTCCACTTTTTTTTGAAAGTTTGGATGTTTGCTTGTTTGTCACTCTTTGCTGTCACCTCTATACTCTGCTCATTTTCTCCATCAAAGTTATTCAATGTCAGAGGCTTTCTCTGTTTTATCTTACTTATTTTTTGGTATTTGTGGATTGTAGTTCTTTGGTGTTGATGTCCATTGCTATGTTAATTTTATCTTCCCTTCTCAGTCAGAAGTCTGAGTGAGGAGGGCAGGGAGTACTTGGTGTAGAAAGCCACAGAGTATTTTTTGCTCTGAGGCTATTTTTTTGAGTCTCTGCAGTGTCTTCTGTGGTGTCCCATCTTTGTGCTATCTCCGTTCCCACACTCAATGGGTGCCAAGTCTCTCTACCAAGGCTTTGCACTGCCCTCAGGTCTAAGATTGTGGGACCCTTAACCAGCTCTTAAGAATTTAGAAATTACCCCAGGCTTTTCTCTAACTCTGGCATGGTAGGTAGTGTGTGTGTGGGTAATCAGCTCACACCTTGGTAGGTGTCATTTTGTTCCCTTTAGCATGGATATGCCTAAACCCTGCCTACCTTCAAAGCTGTGCCCAATGGTAGAGCCCCTTTCCTCATCTAAATTTGATTTTTGTCCTTTTGAGATGTTTTGTTGTGATCACTAGTGGGAAGAGTCATGAAGTTTCTTCTACACCACAGCCATCTTAGCCCAGTAGATGATTAGGGTTTTAATGTTAAAAGATCATTATACTGCAAATATGAATAACATGGAAATAGATTTTGAACAATGATACGTGTATAATCGAGTGGAATTGCTTGTCAGGCCTGGGAAGGGGGCGGGAAAGAAAGGGGAATCATGAATCATGTAACCATGAAAAAATAATCTAAATGAAAAATAAATAAATATACCTAATTTTTGCCATATTGTAAAAAAGAAAAAGAAAGAAAGAAACATATAGGAATTCTGATGACTGGCTTCTTGGCTAAGATGGCAGCAGAGCAGAAAGAACGTTAAGACTCTCCCTACTACCAATCACAAAAAAAGTGTCTCAAAAGGACAAAAATCAAAATCAAACAAGTAAAGGGTTTCTACTACAGGGCACAGCTTTGAAATACACAGGATTTGGGCATTTCCATACTATAAGAGGGTAAAATTATACCTACCAAAGTTCAAGCTAATCACCCCTCCCCCACACTACCTACCACACCAGAGTCAGATTGAGGTTCAGGGCAATCTCTAAATTCTCTGGAACTGGCTGAGGGAACCACAATCTTACCCCTGAGGATAGTACAAAGCCTTGGTGGCTAGCCTTGGGAACCAAGGCTAACGATCACAGAGCATAGGCACAGAGATAGGGAAAAGACAGGCTACCCACAGCAGAAGTAGTGGAGACTGGAAAAGTAGCATTAGAGAAAAAAACTGCTCTTTTGCTCACTACACCAAGAGCTGTCTGCACTCCTCACTCAGAATTCTGGTTAGGAAGAGAAGATAAAACTAGCACAGCAATGGCCATCAACACCAAAGAATTACAGTCCACAAGTAGCAAAAGAAATAAGGTACAACAGAGAAAGCCTCTAACACTGAATAACTTTAATTGAGAAAAAAATCAGAGTACAAAAAAAGTGACAGCAGAGTGACAAACAAGCAAATACATCCAAACTTTCACCCAAAAAATGTAAATTGGTCCCAAGCTTTCAAGGAACTCAAAAAGGAGTTAAAAAACCAAGTAAGAAAGATAGAAAAAAAGCAGGAAGTAGAAATGAAAGTAATTCAAAAAAGAAAATAACAGTTTAAAAGACAGAATATCTCACTTGGAAAAAAAAGCACAGGAATCACATAAAGTAATAAGCAAATTGGAGACCAGAATTGACCTGCTGGAAGCCATGACAAGCAGGATAGACCAAACCAAAATGGAAAATCAAACTACCATAGAAGAAAACCAATTTTTAAAGACTAGAATTGGGCAAGTAGAAGGTAATGATCTCACAAGACAGCAAGAACTAATAAAGCAAAGTAAAAAGGATGACAAAAATAGAAGGAAACATGTAATATCTCAATGAAAAGATATATGACCTAGAAAACAGATCTAGGAGAGATAATTTGAGAATTATTTGTCTACGTGAAAACCTAGGAAAAACACAAGTCTTGACATTATATGACAAGAAATTATCCAAGAAAACTACCTTGATACTCTTGAACAAAAAGCCAAAATAGACATTGAAAGAGTTGATAGATTACCCTCTACATTAAATTCTCAAAAGACAAGCCCCAGGAATGTAATTGCAAATTCAGGAGCTTCCAAGCCAAGGAGAAAATATTGCAAGAAGCCAGAAAGTGACAATTCAGATAACAAGGAGTCCCAGTTAGTATTACACAGGATCTGGAAGCCTCCACACTAAAGGACCAAAAGGCTTGGAATATGATATTCAGGAAAGCAAGAGAATTGGGTCTCCAACCAAGAATCACCTACCCATCAAAATTGACTATACACTTCCAGGGGAAAGTATGGACATTTAGTAAAATAGAAGATTCCCAAGCATTCCTAAACAAAAGAGAGAACTAAACAGAAAATTTGATGTCTAAATACAAAATTCAAGAGAACTATATAAAGGTAAACAAAAAAGAGGCGGAAATATTTAAGGTATTCAATAAGGACAAATTGATTATATTCCAATATGGAAAATGATATTTGTAACTCTCAAAAAAAATTTTCACTATCACAGTAGATATAAGAATTATTCGTAGGCAGAGAATGGGGTACTAAATCATTTAAGATGATATGTAAAACAAAGGGGGGAAATAGAAAATGACACCAAGAGAAATTTGAAGAAAAATAGGATAAATCATACCACATTAATATGAATGTTAATGATTTATACCAGTTTATTTTGTACCCTGCAATTGCCCTGCTAAAATTATTATTTCTGCTAGCTTTTCAGTGGATTTTCTCAAATTCTCTAGATATACCATTATGTCATCTTCAAAGAGTGAGAGTTTTGGTTTCTTCATTGCTTACTTTGCTCCCTTCTATTTCTTTTTCTTCTCTAATTGCTACTTCTTGCATTTCCAGTATAATATTAAATAGTAGTGGTGTTAATGGGTATCTCTGCTTCACTCCTGATCTTATTGGGAAGGCTTCTAACTTATCCTCATTGCAGATGATACTTGCTGATTGTTTTAAATAAATACTATTTATTATTTTGAAGAATGTTCCTTTTATTCATATATTTTCTAGTGTTTTCAGTAGAAGTGAAGGTTATATTTTGTCAAATGCTTTTTATTCACCTATTGAGAAAATCTTGTGATTTCTATTTGTTTGGTTATTGATGTGGTCAATTATGTGCATGGTTTTCCTCATATGAAGCCATTTTTGCATTCTTGGTTTAAATCCCACCTGGTCATAGTGAATAATCCTTGTGATAACTTGATGTAGTATTTTTGCTAATATTTTATTTAATATTTTTGCATTTAAGTTCATTAAGAATATGGGTCTACAGATTTTATATCCTATTTTTGGTCTTCCTGGCTGGGAAATCAGTACCATAATTGTATCATAAAAATGTTTTGGTAAGATTCCTTCTTTTCCTATTTTGTCAAATAGTTTGTATAGTATTGGGATTAATTGATCTTTAAATGTTTGATAGAATTCACTTGTGAATCCATCTGCAACTGGGGATTTGTAGTTAGGCAGCTCCTTGATGGCTTGTTCAATTTCATTTTCTGATATGCAATCATTTAAGTATTCTATTTTCTCTTCTGTTAATCTAAATAATTTATATTTTTATAATATTTATCCATTTCACCTAAATTGCCATATTAATTGTCATATAATTAGGTGAAATAGCTCTCAATAATTGCCTTAATTTCCTCTTCATTACAGGTGATCTCACCCTTTTCATTCATGATACTATTAATTTAGTTCTCTTCTTTCTTTTTCTTAATTATATTAACCAATACTTTATCTATGTTATTTGTGCTTTTTTAAATATCAGCTCCTTGTCTTATTTATTAGCTAAATAGTTCTTTTGCTTTCAATTTTATAAATTTCTCCTTTGATTGTTAGGATTTCTAATTTTGTCTTTATCTGAGGGTTTTCAATTTGTTCTTTTTCCTAGTTTTGTTTTTTTAGTTGCATGCCCAATTTATTAATCCCCACTTTCTCTTTTTTGTTAATATAGGAACTCAGGGATATAAATTTTCCCTTGAGTACCGCTTTGGCTGCATCCCATAAATTTTGATCTGTTGCTTCCTCATTGCCATTCTCTTCAATAAAACAGTAATTGATTTAATGATTTGTTCTTTAAACAACCAGTTTTGGAGAATCATATTATTTAATTTTAAATTAATTTTTGATTTGCCTATCTATGTATCCATCCTAATTATTATTTTCATTGCATTATGATCTGAAAAGGTTACATTTATTATTTTTGCTTTTTTGCATTTGTTTGCAATGCTTTTATGCCATAATACATGGTTAATCTTCGTGAATATACCATGTGTTGCTGAAAAAAGGTGTATTCTGTTTTGTCCCTGCTTATTTTTCTCCATATATCTATTAACTCTAATTTTTCTAAAATTTAATTCACTTCTCTTTACTCTTTCTTATTTATTTTTTGGTTTCATTTATCTAGATCTGATGACTCAGGTCTCCCACTAGTATAGTTTTACTATTTCCTCCTGAAACTCCAATAGTTTCTCCTTTAAAAATCTGGATGTTATACTATTTGATGCATACATGTTGAGTACTCATATTTCTTCACTCTCTATACTACTTTTTATCAGGATGGAATTATCCTTCTTGTCTCTTTTAATCAGATATATTTTTGCTTTGGCTTTGTTAGATATTATGATTGTAACTCCTGCCTTCTTTTCCTCAATTGATACCCAATAAATTCTGTGTCAGCCTCTTACCTTTACCCTGTTTGTGTCTACCTGCCTCATGTGTGTTTCTTGTAGACAATATATGGTAGGCTTTTTGTTCTTCATCTACTCTCCTATCTACTTCCATTTTATGGGTGAGTTATCGCCATTCATTTTCAGAGGTATGATTACTATCTGTATATTCTCTATCATTTTGGTTTCCTCTTTTAATTCTACCCTTTTTTCTTTCACTATTTCCTTCTACACCAGTGTTTTGCTTTTAATCAATCTCCCTTTTCTTCCACCCTTATTTTACTTCCCCTCCCACACCATCCCTTTTATTCCTTTCCTATTTCTCTTCAATTTTGATTCATTGCCACCCCCAACTGATACCTCTCTTTTAATACTTCCCATCCCCCACCCAACTTCCTTATCCCCTTTCAACTTCCCTGTAGGGTAATATAGAATTCTATACCCCAATATATCTGTCTATTCTTCCCTCTCAGAACTGATTCCACTGAGAGTAAGGATTAAGTGTTACTTGTAATCACTCTCTTCCTCCCCTCCTATAGCCATCAAAGACCTCTGAAAAGGATAGGGAGATTGCAGAGCTCAAGAGGCAATTGAAAGAAGCTCAGAAGGCCAAGGAAATAGAGGAGATTAAAAATATAGCTCTCATGTCCAAAAATTAGAGGAGCCAGAGCAGGACTAAGCAATCTTCGAGCAGTGCAAACAACTCAGTCAAGTGGTGTTTCTTATGCTCAAAACTTGGACACATAGTTCAGGAATGTAGGTTCAAGTACCAAATAAATTTTGGAAATAGGAGCAATAATAGCAACAACAGGAGAAACATCTATTACAATTCAAGATACAACAACAACAACAATAGTAACAACAACAGGGACAACAACAGATACAGTGATAAAGTAAAGGCCAAATGTTGTGACCATAACTGTGGCAAATTTAGTAATTCCCCTAGTTTATCAAAAATGGAGGAATACGTGTCCCAATGAGACAGACCTCATACCTTATGAACCAAGAAAGCAGTCTTAGCTGTTGCAAAAACAGATCAGGGCAGTGACAATGATGTGGCAGAGGAATGTAGGAAAGACAAAATGGGTGCAGAAGAAATTATGAATTATGGGTTGGTGGATGTAACACAAAGTTACGAAGAAATGACTGAGGAGGAATTTCAAATGGAGGAGGATATAACAGAAATAAAGGAGAGAATTTATGTGAAAGGAAACAGTGATGTGAGGAACACTGACAGGGAACCAGGCATATCTGCACAAATTCTTGTTACAAGCTTGAAGAAGGTAGCATTCATTGATTCTCACTATGAGGGGAAAGAAATATCATTCTGTAGTAATACTGTGGATCATTTACATCAATCTGTAGTACAGCAAGGCCAAGCAACAAGGGCAATGATTTTAGACAGGTGTTCTAATGGGGATTTCTTAAAAACAGACAGTGTCAACAGGGAGATGGTCTCCTGCGGACCATTGAGAAAGAAAGTGCTAAATTCTCAGACACAGGCACAACCTCTTCTCTATCAAAAACTAGGGAAGCTGGAAGGGAAAGTGGAAAGTCTAGTAGTTACAATACTAAAGGAACTTTAAAGCTGGATCCTGGAGCTAGGGAATTTGTACCAAGCCTACTTCAGGGTCAAGTGCATGAAGATGTAGCACACTTTCAAGCCTGTGATACTCCAAAGAGAGCTGCCTTTGGAGTAGATTCTGATTAATGCATTTAAAGGAATTCAATTCCATAAATGTCAGTAACCAAGGGAGAAACAAAATGACACCAATAGGAACAGAGAAAGAATCTACAACACTGACTTTGTTTCCTATGCAAAGTACATCTGCAGTTAAGTTTCCTGTTACTGCAGGAAGACATGGAGTCTAGAGAACAAATACAAGAAGAAAGCTTAGACTTACAGGATTGGGATGTAGTCATGAACCAAAAACACATTCCCAATTCTGAAGAATTTCCTTTAGTGCAGAGAAATACCTGTCCTGAATCTAACTTTGCACAAGTCAAGCAAAGCATATTCAGTGAAGAGAAGGATACTCTACTCATGGTCTGGGAAAACTTTGACACTGATAGGCCCATGAACAGTCCAGGGATGCCAATTCAGGCATTGGCAGTCCAAAAAGCCACTTTTGAAGGAAACTTACCATCATTACACTCACAGAATCCTGAACCAGCACAGATAGAAGTCCTAGAAAAAGATCAATGGGATTTGGGGGACATTGAGATAGAGACACCTTTGGTACCTGTTGATCAAACAGCTAAAGACAGGGAATCCTTGGTTATGGTGACAATAGGAGATCAAATCTATCCTGCTCTTATTGACATCGGAGCAACCTGGTCTGTGTTGACATCAGCACCAGAGATTTGTGCACTAATGGGTTCTGTGAGAGTAAAAGGAGCCACTGGGCAAATGGAGTTGGTGCCCAAGGTAACATCTAAGATGGTGAAAACAGGCCCAATGACTTTAGATCATTCCTTTTTTAAAATTTTAAACCCTTAACTTCTGTGTATTGACTTATAGGTATAAGATTGGTAAGGGTAGGCAATGGGGGTCAAGTGACTTGCCCAGGGTCACACAGCTGGGAAGTGTCTGAGGCCAGATTTTAACCTAGGACCTCCCGTCTCTAGGCCTGACTCTCAATCCACTGAGCTACCCAGCTGCCCCATAGATCATTCCTTTTTGTTGATACCCTGATGCTCATCCAACCACCTGGGGAGGGATGTTCTCTGTAAATTAGGTGCCACTATCCAGTGTGAAAAGTCAGGCCAGATATTCCTACAGTTACCCAAACAGTCATTCAAGCACCATTCCCTGCTATTCCTAGGGCAAGTGGAGGGTGACGAGGAGGAACAACATATGGGAAGTATCTTTGAAATACCAAAAGATATCCCAGAGGCAGTTTGGGCTAAGCATTCAAATGATGTGGGAATTTTGAAATCTGCCACCCCTGTTAAGATCAAGGTGAGAGAGGGCACTCCACCTAGAATCCCTCAGTATAGGTTGAGCAAAGAGGGTATCAGGCCTATTATCCAAAGTCTCCTGGAACAAGGCATTTTGGTCTATACTATATCTAAGTACAACACACCTATTATGCCCATTAAAAAGCCAAAGAAAGATCCAGATGGCAAAACACAATGGTGTTTTGTGCAGGATCTGAGAGCAATAAACAACTTTTTTGAGAAGGGACTTGCAGTGGTACCTAGCCCGGCAAATATCATCGCCAAAATTCCAAGCAATGCAGCCTGATTCATGGTCGTGGACCTGTGCTGTGCATATTTTACTGTACACCTACATGAGTCCAGTCAGAAGATTTTTGCATTTTCCTGGGAGGGCAAGAAACTCTGTTGGACCCGAATTCCACAGGGTTTTTCAGAAAGTGCAAATATCTTTTACCAGATCCTGCAAAGAGATCTTGAGTCAATCATATTCACTGAGAGTAAATTAGTGCATTATATTGTTGACCTTTTGCTAATGTCACCAAATGCTCAAGTATGTCAAAGGGACAGCAAATATCTGTTACAAGAGCTATGCAAAAGGGGACACAAGATTTCGAGGGCCAAGCTACAGTGGGTTTTGCCACAAGTTGAGTACCTTGGCTCCATGTTGGAGAAGGGTATAAGGCATATAAGATTTCCCAAAAGAAAGTTGCACATATACAGAAGCTGTGCATGCCTAAGACAAAGAAGCAGCTCTGTGCAATATTAGGAATCACGGGGTACTATAGGCAGTGGATACCTAGTTATAATCTGATCTCAAAACCTCTGACAGACTTGACTAGGAACACTGTCTCAGAACCTTTAAAACTGACACAGGAGCACAAGCATGCAATAGAAAACCTGAAAACAGTTGTGTTGTCAAGTCCTGCACTTGGTATCCCTGACCATGAAAAACCATTTCACCTGTTTGTGCATGAGGACAAGGGAATAGCCAGTGCTGTATTGATGCAGACTCTTGGGGATCAGTTCAGACCAAAAGCCTATTACAGCTCCCAGCTAGATTTTGTGGTTTGAGAGCAAGGAGTACCTAAGCCCCTCCCTACTGTTGTGAGGAAGATTAAACTGTTGTGAGGAAGAGTAGATTAGTTATTGATTAAGAATTAAGGTTCATCTAGCAGGCTGGAGCTGGAGCATTCTAGGATAGAATGAAGGAGGAGGAAGTGTGTGAGCCCTGAGAGAGGACTCCATTAGTGGTGGGCAAACTGTTGCCAGCCCAGGGAGATCTCAGATCCTGCTTCCTGATTTCCTTGGGATCCTGAGTGGAGGTGGATTTTCAGCAACAACAGAGCAGCACCAAGAAAAGGAGAAGCTTGGGACCTGGTGGACAGTTTCTCAAGCATACTCTTTCTTCTTGGATATCTTGGACCACCTATGATTTTGGCATCCTGTGAACCTCTTTGGAAATCTGTGAGAACCCTCAAAGACACCCCTCTGATCTATAGCTGTGCTGATTCAAGACTGGCTGGCACCAGGATTGATTCAGCCTTCTAGAGACTCCAAGCTCCTTGGGCCCTGCCTGTTTGTTTCTAGACTCTGGCCTAGGGGAAGCTGAGTGGCATTTAAGACCAACTGCCATTCCTGTGTGAATCCAATAAACTCTGGTCTTTCCATCCTAGTCCAGTCTCTCATAAACCCCAGTGTGTGTATCCACAATCACTTAGGTTTTATTATAATATCCCTGGTGTCTCCATTATCCATTACCTTATTTATTATCTATTTTCTACAGTTGGCACTACCAGATGGGTGGATAGAGAGACAGACAGGAAGTATACTGTTGGGCAGCTAGAATCATGCAGGAAGCTCAGGGGATCTGGACATTCTGAGAGGGAGCTCAGCCATTGGGTGAGAGCTAAAAGTTCTCAACCAGTGGTGAGCTGCTCAGAGTTTCTCAGCCCCCACCACAGGTCATTCATAAATTCTCTGTGGGTAGGAAAATACTATTGAGCTTGGTGTGGCCCCAGACAGGGATTTTCCTCATGTTTTTGTTTTTGTTTTTTTTGTTTTGTCCTCTGTTGTTGGGTTTAATTGTACTTGTATTTAATTAATTGTGTTATTAATTGTTATTAGTCAGCATAGTATCTAATAATACAACTGATTTGGGGTACAGCTGGTCAGTTTGGGGGGGTGATGGGAACAATGTTGGTTGAGGAATGTGGATCGATTATATTTTTTTGGTTCTATGGAATGGTGTTTGGGCTAGCCCTTACATGTGGTTTAAAATTATACCCAGGTATTTTAGAGGAATGATGGACATTGAGTTTGCACAACCGATTTTAACTATTAACATCCTAGATTTATTATGTCATATGCCAGTTCTGATCCTTACTGGTTATTTTGTATATAAGTTAAGGTAGATGTTATTTCATATTGTGTATTGTGTTAAATTATTGTGACCTGGTGTTTGAGAGATTCTGAAATCAAAAAGATGTTAAGGTTGTTGCAGATAAAGTTAGATAACTTGGAATTACATATCCACAATGGTAATTTTTCTGATGAATCCCTTGGTACTTCCCATACTGGCAACATGACTGAACTTTCAAACGGGTATTCTGGCAAAGGTGTTCCATCAAAGGCTGAGCTGGAACAGCAGGCTCAGAGTAAGGGTGAAAACCCCATTAATCTGTTTCCTCTTTGCAATCTTCCAATCATACGCGATGATGGCATATTCCACGTAAAACAACACACAAGATTTAGGTCTGAGGATGTGGAAAGTCTAAAACTAAAGATCCCAAATTTCCATGATGATTCTCGAAAATTTGTGAAGATCTTCAAGGAATTTTTGAAACAGCATGATACAGACTTTGAGGATTGTTGATATATGTTGGGGGAGATCTTGTCACACCACAATAGGGCCAAACTTGTAGAGGAAATAAAGAACACAGAGAGAATGACACCATGGCCACTAGCCTGGGAGGAACTGGACCTTAATTCAGTTCCCACATACCATATGTTAAAGCAGGCACAAAAGTCCCTTATACAAATCCTAGAAAAAATTTGCAAAGCATCCAAATTCCTGGGGTAAATTTGAAAAAATAAGGCAGGGCTCAAGGAGCAGTGGAGTCTCTAGAAGGCTGAATCAATCCTGGTGCCAGCCAGTTTTGAATCAGCACAGCTATGGGTCAGAGGGGTGTCTTTGAAGGTTCTCACAGATTTCCAAAGAGGTTCACAGGATGCCAAAATCCTAGGTGGTCAAGATATCCAAGAAAAAAGAGTATGCTTGAGAAACTGTCCACCAGGTCCCAAACTTCTCCTCTTCTTGGTGCAGCTCTGTTGTTGCTGAAAATCCACCTCCACTCAGGATCCCAAGGAAATCAGGAAGCAGGATCTGAGATCTCCCTGGGCTGGCAACAGTTTGCCCACCACTAATGGAGTCCTCTCTCAGGGCTCACACACTTCCTTCTCCTTCATTCTATCCTAGAGTGCTCCAGCTCCAGCCTGCTAGATGAACCTTAATTCTTAATCAATAACTAATCTAATCTTCCTCACAACACTACTCACTCAAGCCTGTCTGTGTGGGAGAAGTGGGCCTTACAGGCATCTGGCCCTGGCCAGCCCATCAGCTTCCCCATATCCCTGTTATTACAAACATATATAGATATATACATATATATTACACTCCCCACCTTGCAACTATTTATGTGGTATAATTTATCATATTTTACTTCTTTCTTCAAGTTTATCAGTACCATCCTCTTTTGTGCTTTCTCAATTTTTTTACATATTACCTTAACAGTTCAATACTACATCCTCAGCCTATGAATAGTTCTTCTATCTACTATGATAATGAAAACAATTTTAAACAGTTACAGATATCATTTTCCCATATAGAAATATAATCAATTTGTCCTTATTGAATCCCTTAAAATTTTTCCCTCTCTTTTTTGTTTACCTTTATATAATTCTCTTGAATTTTGTATTTGGACATCAAATTTTCTGTTTAGTTCTTGCCTTTTCTTTAGGAATGCTTGGGAATCTTCTATTTTACTAAATGGCCATACTTTCCCCTGGATGTATATAGTCAATTTTGATGGGTAGGTGATTCTTGGTGGGAGACCCAATTCTCTTGTCTTCCTGAATATCATATTCCAAGCCTTTTGGTCCTTTAGTGTGGAGGCTTCCAGATCCTGTGTAATACTAACTGGGGCTCCTTGTTATCTGAATTGTCACTTTCTGGCTTCTTGCAATATTTTCTCCTTGACTTGAAAGCTCCTGAATTTGTAATTACACTCCTGGGGTCATCTTTTGAGGATTTATTGTAGAGGATGATCTATAAACTCTTTCAATGTCTATTTTGCCTTTTTGTTCAAGAATATAGAGGCAGTTTTCTTGGATAATTTCTTGTCATATAATTTCAAGACTTGTGTTTTTTTCTAAGTTTTCAGGTAGACCAATAATTCTAAAATTATCTCTCCTAGATCTGTTTTCTAGGTCATATGTCTTTTCATTGAGATATTTCATATTTACTTCTATTTTTTCATTCTATTTAGTTTGCTTTATCAATTCTTGCTGTCTTGTGAAATCTTTAGTTCATATTTACCCAATTTCAGTTTTTAAGGTGATTTTCAGCTATGATCTTTTAATTTTCCTTTTCAGTTTGGTCTATACTGCTTTTCATGGCTTCCAACAGGTCAAATCTAGTCTCCAATTTGCTTATTACTTCCTTTGATTTCTGTGCCTCTTTTTCCATTTGAGCAATTTTGTCTTTTAGGCCATTATTTTCTTATTATATTACTTTCATTTCTTTTTCAAACTTTTCTTCCCATTTTTCTTCTTTCTTATTTGATTCTTTTTTTTAAACCCTTAACTTCTGTGTATTTGCTCCTAGGTGGAAGAGTGGTAAGGGTGGGCAATGGGGGTCAAGTGATTTGCCCAGGGTCACACAGCTGGGAAGTGTCTGAGGCCAGATTTTAACCTAGGACCTCCCATCTCTAGGCCTGACTCTCAATCCACTGAGCTACCCAGATGCCCCCTTTATTTGATTCTTAAACTATTTCTTGAGTTACTCCAGAGTTTGTGAACAATTTCCATTTTGTGGGGGTAGGAATTTACATGTGTTTTCTTGTTCCTCATTCTCTCCTTTTGGCTCTGATTTTTGGCTCTTTTTGTCCATAGAAATTTTCCAGGGTGAAAATCTTTTTGTTTGCTATTGATTATTCATTTTGCTGCTGGAGGATTGGGATTTCTGCATGTTGGTGGTCATTGCTTTCTTAATTTCTGTCTTGTAGGGCTTTGCCTTGGTACTATCTTTCCTTCCCTGTCAGAAGTCTGAATGAGGACAGATAGATCTGTGATTTTTTTTGTGTAGATAGCTTTAAAGCATTTTGCCCTGGGGCTATCTTCCTCAGCTATTGAGGCTTTGGTTTTCAAGGGTGGATCTGTTGTGTAGCACTTCAAAGTATTTTGTCCTAAGGCTATCTTCCCACTCCTACAACCATAGCTGTAGCCAACTCCATTGCTGCCCCCTCTTGCAAGGATCAAACTCCCTGTTATTTAGCCTCACGTGTCACTGCCAAGCCTCACACAGCCTGATTAGTGCAGTTATGTCCCCTTATATTGTGGGAATCACCACTTACTTCCTACTTTTCACACTGTGTCCAGTGTGAGAGCCCCTTTACTCATCCAGTTTTGATTTCTGTCCCTTTGAGAGACTTTAATAATTGGTTGGAAGGATATTCAGGATCTTGTTACTATGCCACCATCTTGGCTCCACTCTGAATCTAACTCTTTTCATCCCCATGAACCATAGCACACTAGGCCCCCTCTATGTCCCACTTTCTCCCAAGTTCTGTCCAAGTTAATGTGCATTGCTTTCATGACACTCTCTATCCTTCTTATCCTTCTCCTTTTGCCTTCAATTTTTCCCACCATCAAGGACTTTACCATTGCATCTTGTTTTCCATTTAGGTGGCCAAAGTATTTCAGCTTTAGATTCATTTTTTGACTTTCCACTGAATAGTTTGAATTGACTTTTTTAAAGTATTGACTGACCTGATCTCCTTGCTATCCAAGGTACTCACAAAAGTCTTTTCCAACACCACAATCTAAAGGTGTCAATTCCGTGGTCCTCAAATTTCCTTAGAATCCAACTCGCAGAGAAATGCATTACTATTATCAAAAAAAAAGACCAAAATATTGACTATATGAAATTTTGATGGCAAGGTGATATCTCCACTTTTTAGTAATTTGTCCAGATTTCCAAAACTTTCCTTCCAAGAAGCATCTTTTAATTTCATGGATACAGTTGCCATCTTCAGTGGTCATTGAGTCCAAGAATATGAAACTTGACATTGCTTCCATTTCTTCTCTTTTTTTACAAAGTCATGGAACCAGTTGCTATAATCATCCTTTTCACATGGTAGGCTTTTATATTCTCCTCTTTCACCCTAATCAAAAGGCTTCTTACTTCTTCTTCATGTTCTGCAATTGTATTAGTACTGGCTGCACGCCTGATATTTCTCTCAGCAAAGTTATTTTTGGATTAATTAAACTTAATTCATCCAACCTGGAATTTTGAATGATGTGTTCTGCTTTTAAGTTAAATAAATATGGTGACAATGTACAGCCTAATCATGCTTCTATCCCAATCTTAAACCAATCCGTTATTCTATGTTCATTTCTAATGTTTTTAGCTTGACCCACGCATAGATTCTTTAGTAGGTAAGTAAAATGATATGGTTCTTTCATTTCTTTCAGGACTTGTTACATTTTGTTGTGATTCATACAATCAAAGGCTTTATTTGATGAAGCAGAAGTAGATATCATTTCTGGAATTTCCTTGCTTTCCCCATAATACAGAAATTGTTGGCCAAAATTTGATTTCCAGTTCCTCTGCCTCTTCAAAAATTAGCTTACACTTCTGGTGATTTTCAGTTCACATATTGTTGAAGCATAGCTTGCAGAATTTTAAGCACATCTTTGCTGGTGTATGAAATGAGTATAATTGTTCAGTAATATGAATGTTCTTTGGCATTGGCCCTCTTTAGGATTGGGACATGACTGACCTTTTCTAATATAGTAGTCACTTATGAGTTTTCTAAATTTAACAATATCATCTTTTAGGATTTTGAAGAGATCAGCTGGAATTCCATCACCTCCACTGGTGTTATTGTTAGTGATGCTTCCTTATGCCCACTTGACTTCATTTTTTTAGGCTCTCTGTGGTTTTTGGCAATGTTAAGATACGACTAGAATATTTCATCTGTCTATTCTTGTCATCCCATGAATTTCTTCTCTTCTACTGTTAAGTTTCTATTGTTTTTGTCTTTTATCATGCCCAATTATGCATAAAATATTCCTGTGGTATCTATAATTTTCTTGAAGAAATCTTTTGTCTTTTCCATTCTTTTGTTTTCTTCTGTTTCTTTGTCTTTCTGAAAATCATGTTCCAGGCCTTGCTGTCCTATAGTGGGGAGGCTACCATGTCCTGTGTAATCCTGTTTGGTGTTCCTTGATATATGAATTGTCTCATTCTGGCTTCTTGTAATATTTTCTACTTAACTTGGGAGTTTTTTTTAATTTGGCTATTACATTCCTGGGGGTTGTCTTCTGAGGATTTAGTGTAGAGGGTGTTCTATGGGCTCTTTCAATGTCTATTTTGCCCTATTGTTCAAGGACATTGGGGCAGTTTTCTTGAATAATTTCTTGTAGTATGATATCTAGATTTCTATTTGTCTTTGATTTTTCTGGAAGACCAATAATTCTCAAGTTGTCTCTTTTAGAACTGTTTCCTTGATCTATTATATTCTCATTGAGATATTTCATGTTTCCTTCTATTTTGTCAGTCTTTTGTCTTTGCTTTATTAATTCTTGCCATCTTGTGCGATTCTACTTGCCCAATTCTAGGCTTTAAATACTGGTTTTTGGTTATCATCTTTTGGTTTTCCTTTTCAGTCTGGTCTATCTGGCTCTTTATGGCTTCCAGCTGGTCATTTATGTCCTTCAGTTTGTTTATCATTTCATTTGATTTCTGAACCTCAATTTCCAATAGTGAAATTCTGCCTTTTAAAATGTTATTTTCTTGCCAGATCGCTTCCATCTTCTCATGATCTCAGATTTGAACTCTTCAAGAGCTTGTGACCAATTTTAATTTTCTGGGAAGCTTTGAATGTCTTTAGTTGTTTTTCCTCCTCTGTTTTCTGGTTTTGTTTTTCTGTGCAGAAGTTATCAAGTGTTAGAGCTTTTTTCTTCATCTTTTTGGTGGTTATCTCTTGGGCTTTGCTTGGCATCATTATGCTTTCTCAGCCAGAAGTCTGAGTAAGGTAGGCAGACTCTTTTTCTATGGAGCTAAGGAGCAGTTTTTGCCTGAGGCTACTTTGCAAGTCTCCTGGCTTCCACTGTCTGCTAGGCCTCTGCTGTCCTTGGTCCCTCTCAGCCTCATTCCTGCACCCAAAGTCTGCATTCCCCAGAGCACCCTCCTGGGGTCTCTGGTCTAGCTGTTTTCAGTGGAAAACCCCTGTGTTCCTAGTTGGCTGCCCAGAGCCTGGAAATTGGCCTATGCTTACTCCTCCATCTGAGGTTTTCCTGAGTTTCAGCATGCTGAACTGCTTCCACTGTCTGCTGACTCTCTCAGCTCTACTCCTTAGCCCAAGGTCTGTACTCTCCAACCTCCTGGGGTCTCAAGTCTTGCTGCTCTCAGGGGAAAGCTCCTAGTCATCCCAGTTAGCTGCCAAGGAGCTATATTTTACACCCCTACTCACCCTAACTCTGGTGCATAGCCTCTGACTCTGGTACTGTGGGTGAGCTGAAGGAGAGTTGATCAGCTCACATTTTGATGGGAGGTATTTCCCAACCTTATAGCATGGACGTGCCCCAAACCCATTTACCTTCAATACAATACCCTATTGTAGGGTTCCTTCTTTCATCTGGATTTGTTGTTGGTTTTTTTGTCCTTTGGAGGTATGCTGGTGGTCAGTAGTGAGGAGAGCAAAGTGCCCTGCTTCTACTCTGCAGCCATCTTAACCTGGAAGTCCTCTTCTATTTCTTTGTATTGTTCATTTAAGAAAACCTTCTTATCTCTCCTAACTGATCTCTGGGATTCTACATTCAGTAGGGTATATATTTCCTTTTCTACTTTCACTTTCATATTTCTTCCCTCAGTTTTTTGTGAAGTCTCATCATACAACCATTTTGCTTTCTTCTTCTTTTTTCTGGACTTTTTTCTGTTGCTGATGCTTGTACAATATAATGAACCTCTGTCCACATTTCTTCATGGACTCTGTCTAGGAGATCTAATTCCTTAAACCTATTCATCATTTCTACTTCATATTCATAAGGGATGTTATTTGGGTCATACCTATGAAAACTGTTAGTTTTCTGTACTTTTTTCAATCTAAATCTTCATTTTGTAATAAAACAGTCATTATCTAAGCCATAATTAGATTTCGTATTATTTTAACTAACTTTAGCGCTTTTCTACCTTTAATGGCAATGTATATAATTAGAGTCACTCTTTGGGTTGTTGAAAAAAGAGTGCTTGCTATGACCAGAGTGTTACAATGACAAATGTCTATTAATTTCTGCCTTGCTTCATTTTGAATTGAAAACCTTTGGAGTGGAGGATGATTGATATCTTCTGTTTAAAATTATAGGTACTTACCATCCCTACCTCCAAGTAGTATATTCCATTTTTGGACATTTCTAATTTTTAGCAAGTTTCTCCTTCAACTGAGTTCAAATCAAAATGTTTTATAAACATTGACCAGAGAGAAAATGAACCTCTTATTTTATTTTATAGATATGACCTAACTGAAAAGACTCTCTCTAAAATACAACTGTATCACTTTCTATGAACCTTGTATCCTTAGGGAGTTGCCTAAATCAATGAGAGGTTAGGTGACTAGCCCAGGGTCACAGCCATTATTTAAGTCCAAATAATTTTGTAAATCCAAAGGCAGACTTATGACCACTATGCTAATCTACAAATATGTGAGTGATAGTGATGTTGATAGTGATGATGTTTAAATTTTCATTCCTATAATATCCATCCGCTTATACTAGTTAGGTCATCTAGAATCAAATACAACAAATTTAATACCTTGATTTCATAGGGGAAATGAACTCCCTTATATTCTATCATTTTTATTTCATCATATGATGAACTTTTGGTAATACTATAGAAAATTATCATTTTTGGTCAGGAATAGAATAGAGATACACTACAATTCTGCTATTCTATGATACTATCCAGGGTTTCTTATTTTGATATGTGAACTTTTAACATTTTTTATAATTGTATTTCAATGCAGTGGGTTTCTTCTATAATGGATCCTTTCTGAACATCATTTTAAATGCATGAAAAAAAAATAAAAAGAATTATAGAGGAAAACTTTTTTTTTTTTACTTTTAGAAAGCTCACCCAGGTTAAGAATTATTTTGTTTAGAGGATGAAATGTTTCATCATTGGATCATCTCTCTCCTTATGATAACAAAGAAATAGGAAGCTTGGGCACTACTTGGATCAACACAACTTCAGATGAACCTGGACACCAAAGTCTTACATGCCATACCTACCCTATTCCACTGATAATAGAAATAGGCCAACAAGAGTATAGCTTTTTTCAGATTCTAAGATGCTTCCTCTCCTATTATTCAGATTTTTTAACCCTGGATAAAATTTTCTAAACTGAATCTTTCTGTAGGCTTTGAATTAAACCAGAAAGGCTTGAGTAACAATAGATTTTTTGAACACTCTCACTCTTCCCTAATATATCATTCTCCATGGCTTCTTCTTAGGCTATCTAGAAAATTGAAAATTCGATTTCCAAACTTCGTAAGGTTGCCAAAATTATAAATATAAAAAATGATAAAGGCTGCTATAATAATAATTATTAGTATTTTAATTAAAGCCATGCTGATAGATAAAGTTTTTAGACCACACGCTTGTAAGAATTCAAAATCGCCGCCCTCGCCATTACTGTCTCCTGTCTCCTCTCAAGTCTGCTGGCCAAGAGAGAGAGAGCCTCCCTCCTAACCCAGGAGATTATAAACTCCTCTCTGCGTCGACGTAGGCGTCCCCACGCCCAAAGAACCAGAAATGGAAACCTGTTGGACCACGGGAAATGTAGTTTGATACATTTCCCAAATTTCACTTTTACAGGGTACAAACCCAACAATGGTATGGCTGGATCAAAGGGCAGGCATTCTTTTATAGCCCTTTGAGCATAGTGCCAAATTGCCAGCCAGAATGGTTGGATCAGTTCACAACTCCACCAGCAATGCATTAATGTCCCAATTTTGCCACATCCCCTCCAGCATTCATTACTCTCCCCTTCTTTCATTTTAGCCAATCTGCTACATGTGCGGTGATACCTCAAAGTTGTTTTGATTTGCATTTCTCTAATTATTAGAGATTTAGAACACTTTCTCATCTGCTTATTGATACTTTTGATTTCTTTACCTGAAAATTGCCTATTCATGTCTCTTGCCCATTCATCAATTGGGGAATGGCTTCATTTTTTATACAATTGCTTTAACTCCTTGTATATTTCAGTAATTAGACCCCTGTCAGAGTTTTTTGTTATAAAGATTTTTCCCCAATTTGTTCTTTCCCTTCTGATTTTGACTACATTGTTTTTGTTTGTACAAAAGCTTTTTAGTTTAATATAATCAAAACCATTTAATTTACAATTTGTAATTTTCTCTAACTCTTGCTTGGTTTTATCATCTTTCCTTTCCCAGAGATCTGACAAGTATACTATTCTGTGTTCACTTAACTTATTTATAGTTTCCCTCTTTATATTCAAGTCATTTACCCATTCTGAATTTATCTTGGTGTAGGGTGTGAGGTGTTGATCTAGGCCTAATCTCTCCCATATTGTTTTCCAAATTTCCCAGCAGTTTTTTTGTCAAATAGTGGATTCATGTCCCAAAAATTGGACTCACTGGGTTTATCATACCCTGTCTTGCTGATGTCATTTACCCCAAGTCTATTTCACTGATCCTCCCTTCTGTCTCTTAGCCAGTACCATATTGTTTTGATGACTGAGCTATTGATTTTTTAATAGTAGTAATGTCAATAAATAATTGCTTTAGGAAGATTATTTAGGCAGTAATATAGGTTATAAAAATTTTCAACAATCATTCTGGAAAACAGTTTGGAACCATGCCCAAAGAGCCACAAAGCTGTGTATTTCCTTTGACCCACCAAAACCACTACTAGGTCTATATCTTAAAGAGATCAAAGATAGGAGAAAAGCCCCCATTTTTAGAAACATATTTATAGCAACTCTTTATGTGGTAGCAAAGAACTAAAAATTGTAGGAATGTCTAACAACTGGGGAATGGTTGAATATGGTATTTGCTTATAATGGAATACTATTGTGCCATAAGAAATGACAAACAAGATGATCATGGCCCCCCGCCCCCCCAAAAAAAGTCTTCAAAGTCATAAAGGAAAAAATACAAAGTGAAATGAGCAGAAAAGAAGATGTTGAACACAGTAATAAGAATAATGTATGATGATCAGCTGTGAATGATTTAACTATTATCAACAAAACAAGCATCCAGTATAACTCCAAGAATTTCATGATGAAAAAGGATATCCACCATAGAAAGAATCATCCAAATGAAGATTGAAACATACTATTCTTCACTTTTTTTCTTTTTGCTAATTTCTCTCCAGTGTAACAAGGTGTCCTGTTTCACAACATTACAAACAGGGTAATATGTATTATACAATAATATATGTAGGACCTATATCATATTACTTGGCTTCTTGGGGAGGAGGGAGGATGCAGAAGGAGGAAGAAAACATGAATTGCAAAATGTCAGAAAATAACTGTTAAAAATTCTATCAATATGTAATCTGGAATTTTTTTAAAAAAAGAAGTATTCAAAACAGAGAAACTACTAAAGAAACCATTGCAATAGCCCAAGGATAGTTTCATAGAAATATGGAGTAATATATAAGTACAGGAAACATGTATAAATGAGACTGAATATTCTTGATGATGAGTGAATTGGATACGGAAGCTGGGAAAGAGAAAAGAGACAAAGATGATTCTTAGGCCCCAAAGTTGCTCTTCTTAAAGGGTATTTGCTTTGATTTCTTTTGTTCGTTTGTTTGTTTTTCCTTCAGCAGAAATATGATAATGAATTCCATTTTGAACATATTGGTTTAAAAAGGATGGTGAGAAAGATCTTGTGCATTTGTTATAAAGAAAGGTTCTTGAGGTATTAAAACACAGAATATACCAAATTCAACAACTCAAATTAGCAAACATTTATATATCATATCCTGTGCAGAAAGCACTGTATAGAGAAAGGAAAAAACACTTGGTAATTGGAGGTTATGGTGTGTAGTTTAAAAGAAATTTGGATTGGTTCCGGGTTAAGATGTCGAAAGAGTAAAAAGCAGCTCTTAACCTCTCCTGACCGAAACACACAAGACTCCTCAAGGGGACATAAAAACAAGTCCAGACGAACGGAGAAACCCCACAACAGGGTGCAGCATGGAAGGTACATGGAATCGGGACACTTCCATGCTATAAAAGGGTGAAACAGCTCTCACTAAATCGCGGGCTGAGCAACCACCCCAACCCCACCCCTACCACACACACCACCTATAGCGCCAACGCCAGTTAAAAAGAAATAGAGCAAGTTTGGGGCACCCATCGAGTCATTGGCAGCTCCAGGGCCTGTTCCTGAGAGCAGCAAGATTTGGGACCCCAAAAAGCCAAAGAACGCACACGAATTCTGAGCACAGGAGTGGCGGAGGTGTGGGTGGAGGCAGACACAGCCACATGCTAATGCTCTGAAACCCTGAGTGGGGAACCAGCATAGACGGGTATACGACTGTGGAAGCAGCGCCCTGAGACTTGTAAAGGAATCTCCAGCAAAGGATCAAGCAAGGGGGTCCACCAGGGGACTTGACCTTGGAAAAAACCAGAACTCAGACCTCAGGAGCCAAAAGACCACGGACAGACCGTGAGCGCGAGGATAAAGCTGAGAAGCTGGTAGGCTAATGATGGCTACCCAAACTCAGGAAGTTCAGAAGAGAAAGATAAACAACAAGAAAAAGAAGTCTTTAACACTCGACAACTTTTACACAGAGAAAATCCAGACAACCGAGCAAACAGAGGAGGAGAACAAACAAGCATCCGGACCCTCCTCAAATAAGGAAAACTCCTCACAAGCTATGGAAGAGTTCAAAACTGAGATTCTAAGGAAGATGGAAGAGATCTGGCAAGAAAATAACAGTTTATTATAGTAATCAGAAGAATAATTCACAGGGTGAGGGTGGAACACTAAATAATCTAAGATGACATGGGGGATGGGAAAGAGGGGGTGAATAGCAGGGGACACCAAGAGAAACTTGAGTGAATAAGAAAAAAAGGATATTCTATTACACACAAAGAGGGCATGGGAAGGAGAGGGGACAAATACTATTATAAGGAGAGGAAGAGAGCATTAAGAGATAATAATCAAACCTTACTCTCAGTGTAATCAACCTGGAGAGGGAAGAGTAGCTATACTATCCATTGGGAAATAAAACTCTTATCTACCCCTTCTGAGAAAGTCAAAAGGGATAAATCAAGGGAAACAGGGGAGTGGGGAAGTCAAAAAAAGGAAGGGGAGAAGAAGGGGGAGGGAATTCATAAGGCCGTTAAAAACAAAAAGTGGGGGGAAAAATAAGGGAGGGGGTAGAAAGGGAAGTTAGTCAAGGGAAGGGATAAGGGATAGGGTCTTAATAGCAAACCACTGGTTTTAAAGGAAATAGTTTAAGGAGAAGGGGTAGGAATAGGGGAGGAACAAAAATGACAGCAAATGCACAACCGAATGATTATAACTCTGAATGTGAATGGGATGAACTCGCCCATAAAATGGAAGCAAATAGCAGAGTGGATTAGAAACCAAAATCCTACCATATGTTGTCTACAAGAAACACATATGAGTCGGGTGGACATACACAAGTTTAAGGTTCAGGGCTTGAGCAAAATCTTTTGGGCGTCAAATGAAAAAAGTAGGCAGGAGTGGCTATTATGATTTCTGACAAAGACAAAGTAAAAATAGATATGATTAAAAAAGACAGGGAAGGTCATTACATCCTGATTAAAGGCAGTATAAACAATGAGGAAATAACACTGCTCAATATATATGCACCAAGTGGCATAGCATCCAAATTCATAAAGGAGAAACTGGCAGAGCTCAAGAAGGAAATAGATAGTAAAACCATAATAGTGGGAGATATAAATATTCCTCTTTCAGATCTAGATAAATCAAACCAAAAAATAAATAAGAAAGAGGTAAGAGAGGTGAATGAAGTCCTAGAAAAATTAGATTTAATAGATATGTGGAGAAAAATAAATAGGGACAAAAAGGAATACACCTTCTTTTCAGCTGCACATGGTACATTCACAAAGATTGACCATGTAATAGGGCATAGAAACATTGCAAACAAATGCAAAAGAGCAGA
>NC_058133.1:373092705-373122312 GCF_016433145.1 Gracilinanus agilis | reverse complement strand
TTAAGTGAACACAGAATAGTATACTTGTCAGATCTCTGGGAAAGGAAAGACTTTAAAACCAAGCAAGAGTTAGAGAGAATTACAAAATGTAAATTAAATGGTTTTGATTATATTAAACTAAAAAGCTTTTGTACAAACAAAAACAATATAGTCAAAATCAGAAGGGAAAGAACAAATTGGGAAAAAATATTTTTGACGAAAAACTCTGACAGGGGTCTAATTACTCAAATATACAAGGATTTAAAGCAATTGTGTAAAAAATCAAGCCATTCCCCAATTGATAAATGGGCAAGAGACATGAATAGGCAATTTTCAGGTAAAGAAATCAAAAGTATCAATAAGTACATGAGAAAGTGTTCCAAATCTCTAATAATTAGAGAAATGCAAATCAAAACAACTCTGAGGTATCACCTCACACCTAGCAGATTGGCTAAAATGAAAGAAGGGGAGAGTAATGAATGTTGGAGGGGATGTGGCAAAATTGGGACATTAATGCATTGCTGGTGGAGCTGTGAACTGATCCAACCATTCTGGCTGACAGTTGGCACTATGCTCAAAGGTCTATAAAAGAATGCCTGCCCTTTGATCCAGCCATACCATTGTTGGGTTTGTACCCCAAAGAGATCATAGATAAACAGACTTTTACAAATATATTTATAGCTGCGCCTTTTGTGGTGGCAACAAACTGGAAAAGGAGGGTATGTCCTTCAATTGGGGAATGGCTGAACAAACTGTGGTACATGCTGGTAATGGAATACTATTGTGCTAATAGGAATAATAAACTAGAGGAGTTACAGTTGAACTGGAAAGACCTCCAGGAACTGATGCAGAGTGAAAGGAGCAGAACCAGAAGAACATTGTACACAAAGCCTGATATAGTATGGTAAAATCAAATGTAATGGACTTCTGTACCAGCAGCAATGCAATGACACAGGACAGTTCTGAGGGATTTATGGTAAAGAACGCTATCCACAGAAGAAGCACTGCAGGAGAAGAAACACATAAGAAAAACAACTGCTTGAACGCATGGGTCTGGGTGGACATGATTGGGGATGTAGACTCGAAACTATCACACCAATGCAACTATCAACAATTTGCAAATAGGTCTTGATCAATGACACATGTTAAAACCAGTGGAAATGTGCATCAGCCATGGGTGGGGAGAGAGAGGGGAGTGAAGGGGAAAGTAGGAGCATGAATCATGTAACCATATTAAAAATGAATATTAAGAAATATTTAAAAAATGAAAAAAAAATGAACACTCTTCTGGAGCAGATTACAGGGATTCTATTCATGCCTTCCCATTCTGAATGGTTCTTTCTTTTGTGTCTTCCCATATATCTCTGATAAGAGAGCCACTTAATATACCAAAGGCTTTTCTTGCTATTTCTCAAAATCATGTGGTTACCAATAGAGTACTTAGACTGTCCATCATAATATTTGTCATTCGCAATACCTGACAATTCTTTTTTTCTCCAGTCATGCTTATTTCTGTAGTGACATCCTTTATACCATTCCTACAAAATTATTTGTTTCTTCTGTGTTATAATCTGATTATATCTACTATATGACTTCTTTAGCCAGAAGGTTATTCTCAATTTTAGTTCTTTGAAGAATGTGATGGTCCATGATATATAGAATTATAGCATCATCAGAAGACTGTTGATGTTTAAAAAATTAGCCTTTGTTTCAGGAGAAATCTTGGGGCTCTTAAAAGTATTATAGTTTATCAAATTCAATCTATTCCCTTCCTGTTCCACTTTAAGTTCAAGTCTTTGTTTCAATATCCATTAAAGACATATGTACTCATGGACTAACTCTACGGTTTATCCAACTTACGGCACATTTTAGTCTGAGTGATATATATTTTTAAAATTAATTAGACTTTTTCCTGTGTAGATAATAGTGGAAAATGTTTTTTGAACCACTAGCCTAATTTAGTAGGAAAGGCATACATATATGTAATAAAATAATAATAAGAAGTTTATTATTAAGATTTGTTATAGATAATGTTAAAGTGTGGCAGAGTTAGCATAATGTATATAGCCCTGTGCCTGGAGCCATTCTGCCTGGCAATTTGGAATCATGCTCAAAGGGTTATAAAAGAATGCCTGCCCTTTGATCCAGCCATACCATTGTTGGGTTTGTACCCCAAAGAGATCATAGATAAACAGACTTTTACAAAAATATTTATAGCTGTGCCTTTTGTGGTGGCAACAAACTGGAAAAAGAGGATATGTCCTTCAATTGGGGAATGGCTGAACAAACTGTGGTATATGCGGGTGATGGAATACTATTGTGCTAAAAGGAATAATAAACTGGAGGAGTTCCAGGCGAACTGGAGAGACCTCCAGGAACTAATGCAGAGCGAAAGGAGCAGAGCCAGAAGAACATTGTACACAGAGACTGATATACTGTGGTAAAATCGAATGTAATGGGCTTCTGTACCAGCAGCAATGCAATGACACAGGACACTTCTGAGGGATTTATGGTAAAGAACGCTACCTATATTCAGAGGAAGAACTGCAGGAGAGGAAACATATAAGAAAAGCAACTGCTTGAATGCATGGATCTGGGTGGACATGATTGGGGATGTGGACTAGAAACTATCACATCAATGCAACCACCAAAAATTTGGAAATAGGTCTTGATCAAGGACACATGACAAAACCAGTGGAAATGTGCATCGGCCATGGGTGGGGGGAGTGCGGGTGGTGAAGGGGAAAGTAGGAGCATGAATCATGTAACCATGTTAAAAATGATTATTAATAAATGTTTAAATTAAAAAGAAAAGAAATTTGGATTAAATTTAAATTTTTAAAGTCATGTACATAGAAATGATAATTTAAATAATGACATCTTAATGAAACCACTATGAAAATATGTCAGTAGTCAAGAGAATACATAGGGCAGTGATTTGGTATATGGGTAAATAGTAAATAACCTAATGAATGAAGAAGAAAAGGGTATATATTCAAAATACTATAAGAAAATCTGAGGAGTAAAAACCTTTTCTAAGCTTTTACATAACTACTTCAGACAACAAAATAGCTTAATGCAAATATTTTTTTCATGAACAGACATGTTGATTATTCATATATATCCATACATATAAATATATTGAGTCAAAAACTTTAAAAAAGAAAAAAGTATAATATAGTAGAAAGAGCATTGCAATGAGAATCAAAACACTTGTATTTAAGCCTCAAATTTGCTACTATGATATTTCCTATTGTATATTAACTTCATTAAATCTTAATTTTGCTATCTATAAAGTGAAAGGTTGAAACTAAAAAGGCTCTAAGCAAGGATTTCTTAAACTTTTTTATTTTATGGACTCCTTTAGTTTTCTAATGCAGTCAATGGTCTTCTCAAAATAATATTTTTAAGTATGTAGAATAAAATGTATAAGAATATAAAGGAAACTAATTGAATTTAAATCAAGTTACAATGTGTATATATACATATATATGTTGGAGGTTCTCTTGTATATACATTATATATAGTACCTGTGTGTACATGTGTATACATATATGTCTATTAGTTTGCTGTGTATGGATAGGCATGTTAAGGACCCCTGTTTTCAGGTCAGTTTTTAGACCTGCTATATAAGGTCTCTTCCAGTACTTCCAAAGTGTCAGACTCCTCACCCCCCACTGGGAAGACCTCAAAGGGTGTAATCCTCGAAGAGGCTCCTTAGAAAGGAAAGACTGTATTGGGGTTGTTGAAGGAAGATATTAGAAGGAAGATGAGACCCAATGGACTGGGTCCAATCTTCAGTGCCACTGATACTAGGACAAGACCACCCCCCCCCCCGTGCCCTATTTAAATGGCTTTTTTCCTTCAAGATGGAGTTTCTTCCCCTCAGCCCCTCCAATATCACCTCCCACCCTCAAGGTAACTGCTCCAAAATATGATTAACAAACTAACAGGATTTATTTTAAAAAATAAATCAATTCAGGGTTCAAGGGAAAAGGGTATTTGCGGATCAAGGTTAGAGGGGAAGGGGATAAATTTCACTAACAACTATAGTCTTCTCCCTGAGAGAACAGCCCTGGACTACTTCTGAGGCTTGGTCTCAGTAGCTGACTCTCTTCCCCCTACAATCTCCTATCATTAATCCCTAAACTAATGCAAGAGAGAAGTAACTGGGATGAATGAATTAGCAAGATCTGGTAAAAAATACTCCAAACCCACTTCCCTCAGGAGTCCAAGCTCTTGAGTCAAACTGGAAACTACTATGCCAAAAGTATTCTTGGATGGTAAATTGAAGTTTGTGGGAATTGATGTAGGGAGTGGTGATTTCCAGATAATCTCTAATATAGGGGTATGAAGGAGCAAGATTCACTCAGTATCCACCCAAAACCCAACCTCCTTTCCTCCCTTGTTTCCCCATCAGATTAGGAGTCAAGTGATAGTTGAGAAACTGCTCCTTCTCTGTGGCCCCTCCTCCATATTCTGAACATCCAACATTTTCCTGGGCTGTTTCAGGATCCATTCCACCTCCAGCTGTGTACTTTATTTTGGTTCCCTTTGCCAAATTTAATCCACACAGTTACATAGGGTACTATGATATGTAATATATTTTTCTTTTCATTTGAGTGGGAGGATATCTCTTTTTTCATTTGACTGACAGAAATATCAAATTGAATGATCTTATAATAGTATAATACCAGTAGTATGAATTTGGTCTATTGTTTCAGTGATTAAAGAGCTGAGGCATCAAATTCTCTGATTTTTTTGGCAAAGTTATGGATTTCCTTGAGAAGAAACTGAATTGTAACTCATTAAATAGGTTATATCTTTTAGAAAAGGAGCTTATAGGGAAGGCTAGGCTAATTACTAACAAGTAAGCTTTATCAAAGGCAAAAAATAGAACTATTCATTTAAAAAGTCGTTACCTTAAACATATTTAGTATTCCTTAGCAATGCAAAATTTTCTGATTTTACTATCATTCACAGAAATTGACTACAAATTTTCATTCAAGTGAGTAATTCTTAAATAAGCCATAGAAACAAAAATTTTTTCTAGCTTCGGTCCATTAAACAATGTTTCTAAACCATAGTCAAAATCAGACTGAATAACTCTGACATGTCTAATAAAATTTGTCTGATAGGTACATGTATATCACTTTAAGACCAAAACTCCTAAGAGTTCTTGGCAAAGAATCTTCCAAATTCTCCTTTTGAATAATAAATGGCCTCTTTATTTGTTTAATTAATCCATCTGAGAACTATAGTTTGTGAGTGCCACCTGAGAAAGGAAGGCACGGAGAAAAAGATATTTGCTTTTATTACTGGCTGAGAATATTTCCTTCCACAAGAGGAACATATGTGTTCCTTTGGCTGGTTAAAAGTACCCCCATCTGTTCAGTTGCTATGGAATATACAGAAAAGTTGGTCAACTTTGCCCAAGAGGTTTAAGTGTCACAGAATGATGAGTGTATATGAGCAGTCACCTGGAGACTAGAAAATTCCCAGTTTCACTTGGCACAAAGCATAAGAGAATCATATTCAATAGACCACCACTCCACATTCTATTACAGACTATGTTCTCTACAAAAAAGAAAATCTGATAAGGGAATGAGAGTGACCAAGAAAAAAGCAAATATTTTCATCTTCCAATTTAAAAAATGTTACTGGTGTCTTGAAAAACTCACTAAATCCTGAAAAGGAAAATGCCTTTGGGAGGAAGCATTTGATGTATAAAACAGAAAGCAAATTCAAAGAGCTATCTTAAATGTTGTTATGACAAAAGGGCAATCAATAGCACTTGCAATGGGGCTGGACCATTTTTGTGTTCTGGCACAAGACAAGATTGCTCTATTTGCTTTCAGAACATCTGGGCTGGCATCATGACTACTATTTTTTTTTTACTATACCTGTGTAACCATAGTTTAACTTTTCCAGCATAAAGTGTTTGCATCTTTAAAAACATGACAATTTAGAGGGTTACCTAAGGTTGCTTCCAGTTCTAGGTTATATGATTCAAACAACACAAAAAAGGAGCATAATGAAATAGTAATTGAAAAATGCTGGACACTAAGGCATCTTACCAAAGGTAAAAGTTCTCTAAATTTGTTTCTGTACCAGATACTTACTCTGAGGTGTGTGTCATTTAAACTATGCTTTATTATAAGATTAAACATTTAGAACTGGAAGAAAACTTTAAAGTCATTTAGTAAAACCCCTCTATTGTATAGATGAGGAATCTGAATTCTGGAGAGATTAAATTACTTTCCTAAGGTCATTTAGTAACTCATAGAGGTAGGATTTGAATCTAGGTACTCTGATTGTAAAATCAATACTCTTTCTGCAACTCTATGCCACCATAATTGAACATAAGTTTATCCTACTTGAACCTAAGATGATACTGAGATAAGACTGTGATCAGTAGTAACTAAATCCTGTATTTCTGATTTCAAGAATAGAAAAATTCATAAAACTATCCTTGTAATCTGCATAATGTGTTCACAATCTAATTTTAAATACTTATTTTTAGATTTATTATCACTTTTCTCTCCTTGCTATTCTCTTCCTTGATCAATAAAAAGAAAAGAGAAAACCATCATGAAAAGATATGCATATTAAAATAAAATAAATTCCAGTATTGCCTATGTCTAAGTATGCATATCTAATTCTGCATTTTAAATACATCACTTTTCTGGCAGAGAGTGGGTAGCATACTTCAACTTTAGTTCTCTGAAATCATAGTTTGTCACACATTCATTGTATTAAGTATTTCAAAGTTGGTTTTCTTTGTAAAAATCTCATTGTATGAATCATTTTCTTAGTTCTGTTCACATCATTTCATAGAAGTCTTCTGTTGTTATCTGTAAAATGATCAATTTCAATATTTCTTTTAGGATAATATTACTCCATTATATTCACTTTCATAATTTTCCGAATCCCCCAAGAAGCAGGTACCTTTGAAATTTCCAGAATTTTGCTATTACAAAAAAAGATCTGATATAAATTTATTTGTATATAGAGGTTCTTTCTTTCACATCTTGGAACGCAAAGCCTTGGTAGAAATACTGCTATGTCCTTCTAGGACCTAATTCCAAATGGCATCCCAGGAAGAATATAACAAGTCGCAAAATCCACCAACAATGCATCAATGTGCCAATTTTCTCCAAACCTCTTTTTTCTCATCTTTGCCAATCTGAAATGTGGGAGGTAGAACTTTAAAGATACTTTAATTTGATTATCGCTAATTATTAGTGATTTGGGAAATTTTGTTTAATATGGCTGTTAATAGCTTATATTTCCTTTGAAAACAGCCTACTCACATCCTTTGACCAGGTATTGGGGAACAGTTCTTTCTCTTAGAAATTTAAATTTGTTCCTTATATATTTTGCTCTTACCAAAGAAATTTGTTGCAAAGCTTGTTCCCCAAGTTAATTATTTCCCTTTCAATTTTAACTGATTTTATACTAGTGTTATTAATTAAATTAATTTTATTTGTGCAAAAATATAATAATAACTATTTTACATTTTATCTTGTGATTCTCTCTATCCCTTTTTCACTCATAATCTCTTCCCCTATGAATAGATCAGAAAGATAATTTCTTCCTATAATTTGGTCCTCAAGTTTATTCATATCATCTTTTCTGTTTATTATGTAATCTTTTTTGTCTAGGTCATGTGTCTACTTGTAATATATCATGACATCTGGTTTAAAATGTTGTTATCTATGTAATTTATGTCAAACTGTCTTCCAATTTTTCCACCGTTTGTGAGGTCTACATTTAATAAATACTATGCCACTATGTCAATTTTCTGCTTTTATTGTGTATGTGATTTATTCAACTGATCAACCTCTCTTTTTTAACCAATACCAATAATTTTGAAGATTATTATTTTACAATATAGTTTTATACCTAATACTTATTGATCCCTTAATTTCTCATCTTTTTTTTCATGAGATTCTTCACTTTTCATGTTATGTTGTTTGTTATGTTATGAATTGTGTCATTCTTTTTTCTTGCTCAAAAAAATAATTCTTTTGTACTTTGAGTGGTATACAGTAAGTTGATGTAAATAGTTGTATTTTTTATGAATATGAAAGTTGTCTACTGAGTAATAAATATTAATCTAATTATTTGGGTCTTCATTCTGTAAAGGATGTTTTGTAGTTTGATTCATATAGTTCTTATTCATAGATAGTTTCCTAAATATATTCTATATTCAGTAATTATTTGAATGGAATTTCTTTTCTTATTTCTTTCTACTGAGTTTCTTGATAAAATTTGGAATGTTAATTAATTATATGGATTAATTTCATATGCTATTGTTTTTAACTAGCAGGGTTATATTATTGCTCATAAATAATCAAGTATCAGTTCAAATATCTTAAATAATGATAACAGATCATGATCATCAACCTAATAGAAGTCAAAATCCTTTGCCTTGGATTCAAAGCCTTCTGTAATCACACTAGCCTACTTTCTCAGTTTTATGTCATCTTAATTTTCTCGAAGCATAATATGTATTTCTAATCATTCTTGAAATCTCAATTTGAATGGCAACTCATTCATGAAATTTTCTTTAATCCCCTCAATCAGTAATGAATTCCACCTTTGACCTCACATAACACATTGTTTAGAAGTACTCTAAACTGCCTGCCATATAATAATATAAGCTATGTGGAAATTAAATTTTAATGGTTTGACTAATACACATGAAAATTATAAATAATATGGTAGTCACCAATTTAAAGTATTATTGCTCAAAGTCAAAATGATTTTAGTAGCTTTTATTTACAAAAGAGGTAGAAAGAGTAAAAGTAGAGAAATACAGAAAGGTAAAGAAGACATTTAGTCTATCTATCTAAATATTTCTCCAATCCTCAAATCAGCTAGGACTTGTTGATCTTCATCCAGAGCTAAACTCTCTCCAGAAGACAGGAAAGGAAACCCAGTTATTTACTCACCCATGTTCCCTCCAAGAGGTAGGTCAAAATTATAACTTGAGGTGAAGATTAATCCTGAGGCAAAATTTCTTCTTGAAGCTCACTCACAGTTTCCAAATTGCCTAGACACTTCCCAGGGGGTCAGTAACTTGAGGGATCCACTGATGTTATGGGTGAATTTGGGAAAGGTGTTAGGTTAAAGAGGATTTGGAAGGGATGTTGTCAGGGACTTGCTAGATGGGAAATATGGGTTGCAGGTAGGATGTAATAGTGAGATTCAGGATATAATATGAGGCTGAAGTCAGGGAGTATAATACTGAAGGTAACAAAGATCTCCAGGGAGAGGAGGAATTAATCTAAACAGGCAAAGAGCAGCAGGGCTTATAGACTAGGACTTAGACTAAAGACAAACTGGGGAAATAGATTGATTGAAATTAACTACAGGTTTTAGTTAATTTCACAGGGACTTGTTTTGAAGTTACACCTTCCTTCAAGATGGATACCATGGCTTCCCTTAAAGCTTAGAGTATGTTGATTCTATTCCTCTTCTTCCCTTTCTTACTAATTAACTGACAAAGTAACTAAAAGGTCTGTTTTAAACACAAAAGGGGTTTATTGTCTTCTCAGGTTAAATTGTCAGGTGAAAGGAATTAAAGGAAGCCCTAACAGTTGCTTAAAGAAACCTCAGGTGGGGAAAGGGAAGCAGAGATGGTGTTTGAGCAAGGTCCTGCCTTAACTCAGCTCTCAAAGTGATGATGGCTACCAAACCTCTCTAGATAAAGTACTGCAAGAGTATAGCTAAACCCTCACAGATTTGAAACTACTCTCTGATTCACTCTCCTTATTCACTCCTCACAGACATTTAGGTAGGGAAAGGAAGGTAGGGAAATGAGGTAGAGTATGGAGATACAAAGGGTTTATCTAAATTAACAAATCACAAATAAATACTCCAAAACTAGGCTAAGTTTCAATCTCAAGCAGGAGAAGAAGCAGCTCAGATGGCCCTGGTTCTCTCTCCACGAGGTCTCAGGTCCACTTGAAACTTTCCTCCAAGATTCTAAACTCCTAACTGACTTCAGAACTCAGCCAAAGCCTGCAAAAATGCTCTGTCCCCCTCTCTCTGTACTACACTTCTCACCTTCTAGAGGGGTAAATTCTCATCAAAAGATGGGTTCACACATTCCTAGCTGACTGAGTTTCTGAGGTTGTGAATTCTTTAAGTGGTTTTTGAGCTTTTTGAGCTCTTCCACCTAGTTTAAGCTTTTGTTGATTCAATCAAAAGGTAGACAAAGAAAAATTAATACTGTCTTCACAATCTAATGAGATACTAAGTAGGGGTACATAAGTTATTGTTAACACCAAAGTGTTAACTCCAACTAGGCAAAGAGAATAAAGGATTCCATTTTTACAAGTATAAACTCAGTATAGACAAAAGGAAGCAAGAATTTCCTTTCACAGCTATCATTTTGTGTATTTGTAATCCATCTGTGATACTATAAGTGTAATTTTTCAGGTCTTAGTATCACCCTTTGAACCTATCCTTATGTTGTATATACAAAGAGTGCATTTTAGAAAATTTGTTTTCTACATTATTATCTACATTATTATCTCCATATTATCTACAAGTAAAGTATTAGATCTGTAAACTGCCAAGAGAAAAACCAGATATATTCTAAAATTATTTAGATAAGCTCACTCAAGAAGCTTCCAAGAATGAAATCAGAATGAAACAGAAATAGTTTCCATATGGAAAAATGTACATCTATCTAAAGAGACTGATGTAGTCACAGACAACTTATCGACTAAATTAGACTTTAAGAAGACTTGTACTAAAGATAGAATCAAGAGTAGATACCAAGGAAAAATAAAAGTAATACAGTACTATAAGAATTGTATGAGTGCCATTAAATACAGCAAGACTGGTTATGATTGCTAAGAGTAATAAATGGTCTTTTTATCCCAGGTGAGAGGCAAAAAGAAGGAGACCAAAGGAATAAGACTGTTGCTCAAAATGGATTGGGCAATAGAAAATTTAGTTTAAAATGACATACTCAACTATTAATTTGCTTCTATTTTTTCTACCAAGGATAAAAAATATGACTGGGAAGGATAAAGTAAAAATAGTCAGGAGGCAATTGAAATCCAATGTAAGAGAGGAGGTGGTAGAGAATAGCAAACCCCTTTCAATGAGTTCAAGTCATCAGGCTCAGACAAATGAAATCATAGGGTAGTGAAAGAACTGGCAAATATGATTGCTCAGGCACTCTGAGAAATCAAGAAAAAATATGAAAGTGACAGAGAGATATGGAAAGTCAAGATTCAGAAAGGAGAGTACATTTTTGACAAGACAAAAGTGCATTATGTTTTGCTTGACTATGCCAGATTGTCAAAAATGTTATGCCTTGCTTCTCTTTCACCTGAAGGGGACAAAAAGTAGGAAAGGAAAGGTAGGATTTAGTTTAGGTCTCTTATCTCCAAAACAAGTAGAGAACAAAATAAATGCTTTACAAGTAGGACAACTGTAAAAATTTCATGTGGAATTTATTATGTAGATGAAAAATAAGTTCTGCACAATAAAAAGTCACAGTGTCATGTACCATCTTCTCATTTTATAGTACATATATATATATATATGGAAATGTTCAGTTTATTTGTATTTGGTAAGTTTAGAATAAATAAAATATTTATTTTAAAAATGTTACAGATAAGAGACATAGGAGTGGGAAAATATCATGCCATAAAAAAACTTTAAGGGAAGAAAATGGTTTAATCAACCCGTAGGCAGGTGTGCTCAACTTCTATTCCTGGAAAAATCCTAGAACATATATTTAAAGGAATTGTTTGTGAATATTAGAAAAGGAAGTAAATTTTCATTAAAAAATAAAATAAACAAAAATAAGTTTTCTCCAAGATGGAAAGGAGATAATTTCTCAGCATCCCAAGACTGGCTCAAATGTAACTATCCTATAGAGATGTGGCTTCAGTAGAAGCTGAGTTGTGAAATTTCATGGGGTTGAAGGACTCAAAGGGAGGGAGGGAGAAAGGCCATTGGACTAGACAGATGACCAAAAAGGGACAATTTAATTCCAATTAGGGGATGTAGACTAAATGATCATTCTGTTGCAAATGTTAATAATGTGGAAATAGGTTTTGATCAATGATATATGAAAAACCCAGTGGAATTACTTGTTGGCTATGGGAGAGGGGAAGAAAGAGGTGAAGGAAAGAACATGAATCATGTAATCATGGAAAATATTCTTAATTAATTGATTAAATATAAACTAAAAAATTTAAAAAAAAAACAGTATGAGCTTGCTCTAAACAAGACATGTCAGACTAACCTTATTTTTTTTTGGACAAGGAAACTAAACTGATATCAAGGGAAAGCTGTGACAGAATCTATGTGGATTTTGTCTTAGCAATTTCCAGAATCTCATACTATACTTGTAAATAAGTTGGAGTAAATAAATTACCTAGAATGTATTGAGAGTCAAAGGGCACAGGACGGGTTTCTGACTTTTTTTGAGTCTTGCTTCCCTTTGGTCATCTTGGGAAGTCTATGGACCTCTTCTCAGAATATTTTTAAATGCAAAACATTTAATATAGAATTATAAAGGATAACAATTATATTGGCATACAGTTGTCAAAATATTCTATTAATGTAATTTATAGATACTAGTTTAGTTACCTTGAAATAGGGATATATGTGATGATATCAGGCTACACAAGAGTTCATCTAGATAATTAAGAGACAGGGATTGAACATCATGCCAGTTAGAGACTGCTTCAAAGAATTGGTGATGCTTAACATATTAAACAGAAAATAGTGGATAGTCATTGAAGGTTTTGAGTTTTTCTGAAGTTTCTGAAATTTCTGAGAATGCCATATGGAAAAGGAAATAGAATTTTTTAGCATGACTCAAGAATGAAAACCATGATTATTGGGTAAAAATTGGTGTTCAATAAATTTTAACTATTCATAAATGTAATAAACTTCCTCAGAGATATAGTGGTATCTCTATAGGTATTTATCTGTAAAGGTATTTATGGTGATATTTGAATGAACATTTGCCAGGCATGTTGTAAAGAATATTTCTGTTCAGATACAGGTTAAGTCGAATGATCTCTGAAATCCCTTCAAGCTCTGAAAAAAATTTTTCCCATAAAAGAGATAACTTATTTTGAAGACAGAAAGAAAGATTGGGTGGGTATCTTATTTTGAAGAACAAGGAGAAAATTTAGAATAAGCCTTGTGGCAAAGGTAAGAAAATATCAGAGATGAATAACGATATTACAAAATGGTCTTTTAATACCAAATGATCTTTTTATTCTAATAATCCTGCACTCAGGATTTAGCATTTGAGGGGTCCTTCAATATAATCTAGTAATTGAATTAAAGTATTCAAAGCAGGAAAGGACCTCAGCAGTCTAATTTCACACATGAAGGAATTAAGATCCAAGGAAAAGCTATGATTTGTCCAAAGTTGTACTAGTATTCTGTAGTTGATCTGAGGTTCGAACAAATTTATTGTACTTTCCAATATAACAACACATAATATGTATTTATAATGAGTGAAATTAGTGCTACTTCTTTTTTTTGTCCAGCAGCTTTCAGAATCCCAGGAGAAGGAGTTGAAAAAACCAAACAGTAGAGTTTATCACAACTGGCAATAATAGAGTAGAACTACAGGAAAGGGATTCTATATGTGTTGTGAGGACACAAATTAATGAAAGTGTTACTTTATTACTTCATATTTCCAGCAATTAGCATAGTACCTGAAGCACAGAAGACATTTAGCAATTGTTTGTTGGTTGATGGCTGACCTTGTCATCTAATTAAAGGTGATAAATGTTATGAATAAAGACAGGACATGGCAGTAAAAGTTACAGGATAAAAGAAAAACATTCAAAAGAACTGAAATGCCTCACATAGAAAGGAGAATCTCTTATTTTAAGATCATGCAAGCATGTGAGTATGAGTATTGAGTAATGAGAAAGTCTAATGTAAGACTTTGCTTAAGGATAGCTAAAGTAGAAAAGAGTTAAAAGTATTTATATTTGATGAATCTGAGTTTCTGTGAGAGAGCTCAGTGAAATGGAACAATCATTAATTGGCATTTTGCTGTTCAGGATGATGTCAGGAAATAGGATAAGAAGAATATTGTGCATCCATTGCTGAAATTATTGAGTAAAGTGGAATGATATCATGTAGCTGTGATATAATTTTTGCAAATCAAACCAACTCCAACAGGACCTTAATCATCTTCAATATCTCTTATCTGTGTTCAAACTGGGATGGATTTTAACCTAATTATTGATAGGATTTTATTTTCTTTCACACATTCTCATAAAAAAATATACAATCCATTGTTGCCATCCCTTCACAATCCATTTACTCTTTACCGTCTATGGTCTTTTCCTCCCCATTCTTACAACTCCAGAGACACTTTCGTGTGAAAAGATATTCATAAATATTCTATCAATAATCAAATATCTTTATTGTGGTTTTTATTTTTGTTGATCAACTGTAGCATGTGAAACTATTCTTCTCTTTCAGACACTGTCCTTACATAAACTTTATGTTATCATATTATTCTAATTGTTTTCCTTTCCCCCTCATCAGTTTTTCCCTGATTATTTTACTGATCTTTCTTATTATTCTTTTCTCTTAACTATGTTGATAATCAATTCTGATTCCTCAGTGTGCACACACAAACATACATAAATATACACATGGACATATATATCTACACACATATATATCTACATACATATCATACCATTACCTCAAAATTTATACTTCTAAAGCTCAAATTATCATCTGAACTTCATTTTTTAAAGTGCAACCATTTATCTCAACTGATTTCCATATTTCTCAATTCAATCCAGCTTTTGCTCAGTCTCAGTTATGTAAAACACGTTATTTTAATTTCTAGAAAAACAGACAATCTTTCTTGTCAAGGAATTTATGAAGGAAGGGGATAAATGTAACCTGTAAATAAATCCAAAATTCATTCAAGGTAAAAAAATTGCAGAAAATAAAAAGCACTAGCAACCAAAGTGATCTATAAAGACCTCATATGAGGTATGAGGTTATACCAGAGTTCAGCCTTAAATGGAGTGAGAAAGTAGTATGAGTGTAAAGAAGAGGACAAATGTAAAATTTATTTTTCATATAATGTATTAATTCCTGTATATTAAGGAGAATTACTGTGTATTCCTGGTTCTGAGATGTGGGTCAGAGATATCATCCATTCTGCTGCTTTTTGCATTTTCTTTGTTCTTGGGAATCCCATGGAATGTGTTCCTCTTTAATAGAATTTGGGTAAAAATTGAAGGAGACCAGGGCTCTTTTCCTGTGTATGTACTCTGCATTATATAGAAATGGGGAGGGATGGACATATTGATGGACCATCTCTTTACAAGCTATCATCAATTAAAGATATAGCGAAATGTTTAAGGGAGGAGATGAATAATGAACTCCTAAAAATCTATTTATTAAGCTGCCTGACCCAAATTAGGTGGTCCCTGGAGCCAACAGGGCCATGGAGACCTACATCACTTTATCAGTATAGATGCCAGCTTTACTAATAAAACTGATATAATCAATAAACTTATATTTTTACCCAAAATTACTCTTTTGAGATAATCTCAAAAATAACAAAGATGACAGCATAAAAGCTATTATAGACACAGATTCAATAAGAGTTGGCAACAAATATCAACATAGTGATAATATTTAAAACCATGGGAAATGATGATGTCTGGCAAGAAAGGATAAGATACATGGAAAAAAAGAGAAGAAAGTCAAAAGCATATTTCATTTGAGCAGTGGTCAGAATGAAAGGAGAACTGTATCACAAAATTCCTAGGAAGAATTGTGGAGGTGGAGAGGGTGGCCATCAATGTCAAAAGCTGAGCAGAGTTCAAGAGAAATAAATACTGAGAAAAGGTCATGGTAGTTAGCAATTAACAAATGGTAACCTTGGAGACAGTAGTTTCTGTCAAGAAGTTCACGTCAGATTGCAAAGGGTTGAGAAATGAGTGGGAGGTCAGGAAATGAATGCAAAGAGTTGTTCTAGATACTTGTCTATGAAATTGAAAAGCTATATCTTCAGTGAATGTTTTAAAAAGATGAAAGGGTACTGAATAATGTGGGCAGTAGGGAATGAGTCCATGTAAAAACTGGGATTAAAGATGAGGGACAAAAGTATATGATCAAAGGAGTAGGCTTCTCGAGAAATTAGGAAGGGGGACATGAATCTCACTAAGAGAGAGGTCTCCTTAAGGAGAAGTTTCATCAAAGATTAGAGCAATCAAGGAGAGAAAGAGATAATGATTTAAAGATATTATAAACTGTAAAATAAAAGTGAAAAATATTAACTGATGTCCTCCATTTTCATAGCAAATTAGGAAGCAAGCGTTTCTGCTACAAGGGAAAGAGAGAGATTGATAGGAGAATAGAACATTTAGAAAAGCAATTGTGGGGGTATAATAGAGAATCAATCAACAAAGAATTCTACATAGCAATATCAAGCTGATTAGAAGAGATAAAATAAATTTGCAATAATCTCAGAGATTACCTTGTGTGACTTTCTCAATTAGCACGTAGCAGCACTTTAGTAAGAGTGGAGAAGGAAATGATTGAAGTGATCAGTGTTGAAGATTAACAAGACATGGATGATAATAGAACAAATACAAGAGAATTAGGGGTAAGGGACAATATATAAACTGCTTAACTTCTGGTTAGAACTTTGAAGGGAGTAATGTGAGATCAGGACATGGAAATAAGGTTAGGGGAATAGGAAGAAGTGATCTGTTTGAAGTCCACAGAGAAGATACAGACCAGTTTTAGTAGGAGTGAGAAAAAAGTTTTATCCCAATTCTCCTACTTACTAACTGTTAACTTGAAAAAGTTATTTTATCTTTCTTTACTTACATTTTTTCATATATATATATATGTGTGTGTGTATATATATGTATATATATATATATGTATATATATAATAAGGAGGTTGTATTAAAGGCTTTCTGAGAATGATATCAGCTCAAAATCTAAGATCTTCTATTTAGATAGAAGAATAAGAGTTGTGGTTGGAGAAGATGGTGGAGTAAGGCCCTTCTAACACCTCCCACAACCAATCAAAAATAGGTGCACAGAATCATTGCTAAAAGTGGCGAAAGCTGATAGGAGTCAGGAGTGAAATGAAACCACAAGAGACAACTAAGGATGAAATGTTTCTGACTGTCTTGACCTCAGTTTCACTGATGTAGGCGCTGGAAATAGGACCAAATAAAACAGCATGGAATCAACAAGGCTAACTCTGCAGGACAAGCAACCTCATCTTGTTTTTGGAATCCAAAAACTTGCATTCTGGAGGATACCACTAGAATATGAAGGTGGAGGGTCCTGGAAGTAGCTGTGTTGGCTATAGTGTTAGCTCCAGAGATCTCTGCTGACCTATAGCTGAATTAAAGTAATAAACACCACAGAGGCTACTGGACACCAGGCCCTGAGAAAAGGACCTAGCCTTCCTGCTAACAAACAAGGGTCTTTGGAAGCCCAAACAATGCAGACCAGATACCTTCTCTATCCCTGGCTCCAGCAGTAGGAGAGGAGGAATCAGGAAGGAGAACACACAGGTGAGTGTGTTTATTTCCCCAAGCTGTCAGCTATACTCACTCCCAGGAGATTAGAGATCCTGTTTGCTACCACAGAGGGAGGTAGACTATCTACTTGTAGTTTAAGTGGCAGAACTGCCAGTGGGCACTGACTAGAGCACCTGAGATTAATTACATAATGGAGCTTGAGTGTAGGACCTGGAATTACATAAGACCCAACTATAAAAACTGAAATAATTAAAAAGGTCCAGGAAAAAAAAAACAAGAAAATTGTGAAACACAATGTAATATGCCCCATTATCCTAGGAACCCTAGAACTCCAACAAAAATAATAATAATTAAGACTATTGGCCTGGCTGCTAAAACCTTTTTTGTAAGTGAGCACTCAAAAGAGAAAGAAGTCAGCTATTAATAGCTATTACAAGGACAGATAAGATCTTGGTTCAAATCAGAGAACAATGTAGTAAAAACACCAACTTCAAACACAGCAAAGAATACAATAAATAGCCGAAAAGAGCTTTTGGAAGAACTTTATAAAGACCTCAAAAATCAATTTAGAGGGGTGGAGAAAAATTAAGAAAAAAAAAGAGTAATGCAAGAAAATTATGGAAGACCACACAACTGGGAAAAAAAGATCCAGACACTCAAAAAAGAAAATTATTTCTTAAGAACTAGAATTAGAGAGGGGAAAGCTAATGATTTCCTAGCACAACAAGAAATAATAAAGGAAAATTAAAAGAATGAAATCATAGAAGTAAATTTGCAACATTATATCACAAAAACAACTGACCTGGAAAATAGAACCTGAGAAAATATAAGAATCAATAGACTTAAAGAAAGTTATGAGCAAAAAGAATTTAGTCACCATACTCCAAGAAATAATCGAGGAAAACTTCCTAGAAATTATAGAATAAGAGGGTAAAATAGAAATGGAAAGAATCCACCAATCAACATCTCAAAGAGATCCATAGATGACAATGCACAGGAACATCATTGCTGCATTCTGTGACTCCCAAATCAAGGTTAAAATACTATAAGCAACACANGTAGTTGTACGTCAGATGGTAAATGTAGCAGACATAGACTGACATATCTATGTCATTAAGTTTTGCTTCACAATTTTTTTTGTTAAAAGAGCTAGGGAAGGGTATATTAGGAAATTACATTGATTAAAAACATAAAGACATTAATTAAATGGTTTTTTTTGGATACAAAATATACCTTGCAAATCAACAAGCAAATGATTGATTATCTTCAGAGTATTTCAAAACCTTATTAAAGAGGCAGCTAGATGGCTTTGTGGATAGAGTGCCAGACATAGAGAAAGGAGGTTCAAATCTGGCCTCAAACACTTCTTAGCTGTATGACCATGGGCAAATCACTTAACCCTCGGTTTGCTAGCCCTTATTTCTCTTCTGCCTTGGAACCAGTACACAATATTGAGTCTAAGGTGGAAGGAAGGATTTTTTAAAAAAAACCTTGGTTGAAAAAATTGAATTCATTTAATATAATAAATATTTATTAAGAGTTTACCATGTGCTTGCACTATTATAACCTAGCAATACAAAAATATTAAAAATTAAATAGTTCCTGCCCTAAATGAGTCTGCATATTAATTAAGAAGATCACAGTGGTACAGTGAGTAATCTGTTAAACGTGGAATCCAGAAGACCAGAGCTCAAAGACTATCTCAGACACTCATTATCTGTATAGCTCTGAGTAAATTGGATGACATTTGTAAGCTTTAGTTTCTTCATCTGAAAAGAAAGAGGGATAGACTCAGTGATTTCTAATGTCTTTTCTAATTCTACATTTATGATACTATGAAATGTATCATGCAGAGAAGGAAATGAAGGAGGGAATGCAGAGGCCAGAAAAACATCTGTGGAATATGATGAGGTAGTCCTAAAAGAAAGCAATCCAAACTCCCAACAGTCAAAAGAAAAAAATATAAAAAAACACTAATAATCAATTAAATGCTAATTAATGAACCTCTGAGCTTCAAACTCATTGGCCAAATTGGTAAAGATGACCAAAAAAGGAAATAAAAATTGTTGATGTTTTAGGAAAACAGGCCCATAAATTAACTATATAGGTGAAGGTATGAATTGGTATGGAGATATTAATTAAAAGATGAATTTTAGCCATTTGGGAAAGAAATTTGGACCTCTGAGAAAAGATGACTAAACTCCGCATAGATTCTGATCCACTGATTCCACTACTGGGCCTAATCCCCAAAGATATTAAGGAAAGAAAAAGGAACTCACATATAAAAAAGTTTATAGTTTGCATATATATATATATATAATTTATATATAATATGTAATATTATATATATAATTATATATATATATAATTTCCATTCTATATATATATATAATATATTCTATTCTATATATTCTCTCTCTATATATATAGTAGCAAAGACCTGGTAAATAACATGCCCATTAATGGGAGAATGATTGAAGAAATTAACATACAAGAATGTAATGGAATGTAATAGAATAGAATAGATACAAAAATGATATAAGAAATGATGGAAGAGATAGTTTCTGAGAAACCTAAGAAGTCTTTTATGAATAAGTGAAGTAAACAGACCTAGGAGAACCATTTATACACTAACAACATGATAAATAAAAGTATCTTTGAAAGACTTGAAAGATTGTTTTGAATGATTGTTATCAACAATAATTCCAGTGCCTGACAGAGAAGTGATAGATAGATTCAAGATACAGAAAGAGATATGTTTCTGGATCTCACCAATAAGGAAATATTTTGCTTCTCTATGCATATTTGTTACAAAGGTTTTGTTTTTCTTGTTTTTTTTCCTCAATAGTGGAAGGAAGTAGGATGAAAAGAAATTAAATATTTAATTAAAAATAATTTTGGTGGTTCTTTGGCATGTGCATGGAGGAACAGAGTGGACCCTTGCTGGGTTATAGCTAGAGGCCCATAAATGGCACCAATTGATTAGAAAGGGTTAAGAGAGTTTTTCTTAATTTCTCCCTTTTTCTATTTAAGAGGCAAGGGAGCAAAAATATTTCTGAGTAAGAGCGCCCCTGCTATGCAAACTGTTAGTTGGTAACAGTTAGAAGGGCATGGATGAGTATGGTTAATAAGTAACAGCTGGCAGTTGGAAAGGGCTTTTGTCTCGGGGTCCTCTTGGGAGAGGAGTGTGTGGCTCACTCTTTCTGGGACTGTGAGGAGACAGAAACAGATTTAAGATCTTAACAGCCTTATTGATCATTGATTATCTAGGGTAGATAGGTAGATGGATAATGGGTATATTATTAGATAGTCAGTGCATAGAAGTTTAGGCCTGGGATTTGCACTGGCAGAAGCAACTGCCCTCAAAGGCAGATAGATTTAGGGTTTTTTAGAAAATTTTAGTTAGGATTAGGATTTTAGGTATTGTTATAAGCTATTATAAGATTACTCTCACTTTCCTCCTTTCTATTTCTTATTCGTACTTTCCTAATAATAAACTAAGTATTTTGTGTTAAAAAACTACTTTCCTGACTTTGTTCAAACTCCTACCCCCAAAATTTAACTCCTCACAAAAGCTAAGGATCTCTCTATCTCTCTTCTACTTTTTCCTCTCTTTACTACTACTACTACTACTACTACTACTACTACTACTACTACTACTACTACTACTACTACTACTACTACTACTACAACTACTACTACTACTACTACTACTACTACTACTACTACTACTACTACTACTACTACTACTACTACTACTACTACTACTACCACCACCTTTCATTTAGTAAAGTTATTAAGTTATATAGGTTCACCATCAGTGCTTTAGGCCTTGGTTTCCTTAAGGAGAGTAGGGTCCTTGACTGCCACCACAGTGGGGAGGTCAGCTGTCACCAGGGGACTCTGGTTGAAGTACTTGAGGTCAGTTACAGATGGGTATTTGAACTGGGAGAACAGAGATTATAATTGACCCTGGATTATAGAAATTGGAAGAACTAAATAGACCCCAAGAAATAATTAACACAAAAAATCCTTTAACCTGAAGCAATATCCCCATGCTCTAGGAACCTTGGAACTCTAGAATAAAACTAATAATTAAGGCTATTAGTCTGGTTACTAATTTAAAAAAAGACACATGTAAGCAAAGGAGAAAAAATCCCAACCAACAGAGAAGACCTGGGTTCAAATCAGAGGATAATAACATAAAAACACCTACATTTAAAATAGCTAAGAAAAATAACAAATGGTCACAAGCTCAAAAAGAGCTTTTGAAAGGGCTTTATAAAGAACTCAAAGTCCAAATAAAATAGATTGAGAAAAGTTAGAGAAAAATAAGAAGCAAGAAAATGAATAAAATTATAAAATATCAACCAAATGGAAAAAAGATATCCAGAAATTCATAGAAGGAAATAATTTATTAAGAACTAGAATTAGAGATAGAGCCAAAATGGCACAGTAAAGACATGAGAATCTCAAACTTCTCTGAGAATCCTCCTTAAAAAGAAAAATTGGTCAAATGTAAAAGCTCATGGAAGGAAATAATGCCTTAAAATTAGAATTGGGCAAGTTGTAACTAATGACTTCATAAGACTTCAGGGTAAAAAATCAAATCAAAAGGATAAAAAATGGAAGAAAATATGAAATATCTCATTGGAAAAGCAACTGATCTGGAAAGTAGATCCAGGAGAGACAATTTAAGAATCAGTAGACTACATGAAAGACATGATTTTAAAAAGCCAAAACATATTACAAGTTATTAAAGAAAACTGTCCTGGCATTCTTGAACAAGATGATAAAATAGAAATTGAAAGAATCCACCTGTTACCTCCTGAAATAAATATCCTAATAACAACTCTCAGAAATACTATAGCCAATTTCAAGAGTTCCCAAGCCAAGGAGAAAATACTGCAGTCAGCAAGAGAGAAAAAAAATTCAAATGTCATGGAACCACAGTCAGAATAACACAGGACTTAGGAGATCCCATGTAAAAGGATCAAAAACCTAGGAATATGCTGTTCCAGAAGACATAGGAGCTAGTTTGACTACCAAAAATCACCTCAAAACTAAGTGTATTATTTCAGGGGGGAAATGGTAATTTAATAAAATAGATTTCCAAGTATTCCTGATGAAAAGAACAGTTGTAAACAGAAAATTTGCTGTTCAAATACAACATTCAAGAAAAACATTAAAAAAAGAAATAAGAAAGATTATATTTAAGGGATTCAGTAAGGTCAAATTGTTTATATTTCTATATGGAAATATGATATGTGTAACTCTTAAGATTTGTATCTTTATTAGAATTGTTACAAGTAAAGTAGACACAGGATTTGAGCATAAGTTGATTATGATGACATGACATCCAAAAAAATCAAGAAGCAAAAAAGAGGGTTACATTGAGAGAAAAGGGTAGGAAAAGGATTCAACTGAAGGGGTACAAAAAAAATCTTTTACGTTGGAGGGGAGGATAACAGTAGTGATGGGGAATGCTTAAACACTATTTTTTAGAATTAGCTAAAAGAGGAAATAACAACTTTAATCATTAGGATATAGAATCCCATCTTATTATATTAAGAAGAATAAGGGGAATAAGAAAAAGAGATATAAGGAAGAGAGGACAAGATTAAAAGCAAAGTAATTGTGAGGATGAAAAGGCTGAAAAGAGAGAGAAAGAGTAGGATCAAAAAGTAAAAATAAGATGGAGCTAGAAACTAGAAGACTTCATAATATGATCAGAGTGAAATAAGGATACCCATTATTATCAATTTTATTTAACATGGTATTAGAAATGCTAGCAATAGCAATTAGAGAAGAAAAGGAAATAAAAGAAATCAGAATGGGCAAAGAGGTAATAAAACTAATTTTTTGCAAAAGACTTGATAGTATAAGTGAAAAATCCTAAATATCCAACTAGAGAATTAAATAAAAATATCAATAATTTTAGCAAAGTAGGATATAGAATAAATCGACATAAATCAATAGGATTTTAATATAGTATTAACAAAGTCCTGTAGAAGAGATAGAAAGAGATGCTCCCTTTAAAATAACCACACTTAGAATAAAATACCTGGAGAGTATATCTGCCAAAGCAAACTATATGAAAATAATTATTAAAAGTCTTTTTATACAAATAAATTCAAATCTAAGTAATTGGAGAAATATTAATTATTCATGGATGGGCAGAGCAAATATAATTAAAATGACGATCCTACCTAAACAAATCTATTTATTCAATACCATCCCAATTAAATTTCCAAAAATTATATTATTGAGCCAGAAAAAATAATAGAATTCATTTGGAAGAACAAAAGATCAAGAATATCAGAAGAATTCATGAAAAATGTTAAAAAAAGGGAGTGTAGTAGTATCATATTTTAAATTGTATTATAAATCAGCAATTTATCAAAACGATCTCATACTGGCTAAGAAATTGAAAGGTATACCAGTCAAACTGGACAGACATACAACAACCAGTAGTAAAAGATAATAGTAATTTGTATTTGTAAAAGCATAGATCCAGGTTTTTTAGATGGGAAATCATTATTTGTTAAAATTGTTGGGATAGCTAGAAAGTAGTTTGGCAGAAACTTTAGACCAACATATTATACTATTCACTAAGATAAATTCAAAGTGGATATGCAATCTAGTCCTAAAAGGAGATATCACAAGTAAATTAGAACATGGAATATATTACTTTTCAGATTTATGAATATGAAAACAATTTGTGAGGCAACAACAGATAGAGAGTATTGTGAAATGTAAAATGGATAATTTTGAGTACATTAAATTGAAAAGGCTTTGTACAAACAAAACAAATATTGCCAAGATTAGCAGAAAAGCAGAATGTTGGGAAAACATTCTGATAGACAGCCACTTCATATCTAAAAAAGAGAGAAAACATTGTCAAATTTACAAGACTAAGAGTCATCTCCCAATTGATAAATAAGCAGAAGATATAAACAATTTTCAGATGAAGAAAACAAAACCATATATAGGTATGTGAGAAAATGCTCTAAATCACTACTAATTAGAGAAATGCAAAACAAAAGAATTCTGAGATATCATCTCATACCTATCAGAGTGGCGAAAATGACAAAAGAGCAAAATGACAAATGTTGGATGGGCTTTCGAAGATAGGCACTCATATGCTTTGGTTGAACTGTGAAATGATCTAATCATATCATTGAGAAATTTGGAATTATGCCTAGAGAGTTATGAAATTGTGTACACCCCTAGATTCAATCATATCATTGCTGGTGTTGTTTCCCAAGTAGGTCTTGTGGGTAAAGGGGAAAAGGAAAAGAATTTTTTTTTTATCCTGGGTCTCCATTCTAGGAGCATAGGGCCACAACCAGTAGGCAATGGGTCACTCAGGGTCACCCAGCTGGGAAGTGTCTGAGCCCGGATTTGAACCTAGGACCTTTCGTCTCTAGGCCTGGCTCTCAATCCACTGAGCTAGCCCAGCTGCCCCTACTTTAGGTTGCAGTTTCTTTAGCAGATGTAGTTTTTACAGGGTGGGGTTGCTAGCCCCACGCCCAACCCTCCTCCTTTTTTCATCTGGGCTAGGGACTGTCCTTAGCCCAGGAGTGGTAAGGGTGGGCGATAGGGGTCAAGTGACTTGCCCAAGGTCACACAGCTGGAAGTGTCCGAGGCCGGACTTGAACCTAGGACCTCCAGTCTCTAGGCCTGCCTCTCAATCCACTGAGCCACCCAGCTGTAAAAGAATTTACATGCTACAAAATATTTATAGCAACTGTCTTTGTGGTAGGGAAAGAATTGGAAATCAAAAGAATGTCCATCAGTTTGGGAATGGCTACACAAAATGTGGTATTTGGTTGTGATAGGATACTACTGCACCATGAGAAATGATAAGCAGCTTATTATTTTTAATTTGGAAAGAACTACATGGAATAACAAAAAATGAAATAAGTAGAACTAAGAGAACAACATTCAAAGTTACAGACAATATTTGAAGAATAAATTGTGACTCTTACATCTAGAGAATGAACAGAAAAATTGAAATATGAAAGACATAATTTCCATTGAAAATGAAAATATGGTAACATGAAAAGGTAAAATGAAGAAATATTACCTACTGTTTATTTTCCTGTTGATTCCTGTATGCAGTTGATTTACATAGACTTTAAGCAATAGAATTTTTACACAGATTTTAAGGAGAAGCATTGTCTAATTTCAGTTCTTTTTTGAGGAGGGAATTTTTTTATAAATGATGGATTATATCTTGAAATGTATACATATAATTTTAATTGAAATAACATTTCTTCTTTCTCATTAGAATACAAACTATTTTAGGGTAGAAATTATATTTTTCCTTTTCTTTGTAGTATGCACCTGCTGAATTAGTGAAATTCAATTTCTAAATAAAATTTTCAGTAGAGGAAAAAATTTTAATCAGAATTTTTTCAATTAAAATTATTTGTGGGACAAAAAATAATTTGACAAAATAAAGAACCCAATAACTTGCATCTAGTAACTTTAGTTCTATGGAGAAATAAGCTTATTCTGGCCTTTGAAAAAAGATAAGGAAAAATGAGATGAAAAAGGAGTCTATTCTGAGCATGGAGAAGATCTTGTGTGAATGCACAGTGGGAAGAAATAGTATGCCAAATTTTGGGGAGAGTCTATAGTTCATTTTGTCTGGAAATTGAAGCACATGAAAGGAAGATAATGTAAAATAAATCTGGAGATGGGCATTGTATCCAGATTGTGGTAGCATTTAAATGCAAGTAAAGGAGTTTGAATTTTATTCTAGATTCAATCAACACCATCCTGAAAGATTTTGAGTGAGGGAATAATACATACAAATGTATATCTTAGACATATTTCAGTTGTGTGAAGACTGGACTGGAAAAGGGAGAAACTTGATGAAAAGGAGTTCATGAATGAAGCTATTATAATATTCCAGATAAGAAGTAATGAGATTTTGAATTAGGACAGAGTTCATTTGAGTGAAGACATGATGAAAAAGTTATAACATATGTTATAGGTAATGTTAATATTGTATGGGGTTTAGATATTGATAGCTGATTGATACTGATCACGTGGTATAGATAGGCTAAGCTGTTATGGTAACCTAGTTGAAGGCAGTGGATGAACTGGCTGGACACAGCTTAATCCAACACTTATTTATTTAAAACTATGAGGAGAGGCAGGGACAGGAAAAGAGGTAGGAATAATTCAGGAAATATCTTACCCTAATACGAATATTTCCAACTAAAACTCAGAACACAAACTGCCTCTCATGGGGTGTCTTCTTTGTCTGCCAGGTAGACACTACACTTTCATATACTGACTATAGGTTAAGTCTTTCTTATTAGCCTATTTTAAAATAATGAACTTCAATTTATATTGATTCTTTAAAATATCTCTGAAAATCCACAAGCTACTTCAGCTAACTCTCAGATGTGACTATTAGAAATCACTCCCAGCAAGAAGCCAGACACTGATATTGTTCCAGAAAGAGGAAACAGAGCCCCCTCCTGGCAGGTTTTCTCTCTCTGAGAGAGAGCTCTCAATCCCAAACAATTTTCTTCAGCTCAGCATTACAAATGTTCTTCCAACTTCTCAAAGTTAACTCTCATAAAATGACTCACAGATAGTTTCAGAGAAAAATCTCCAGCAACCTCCTCAAGAGAAGGAGATCAAGAGAAAGGCCAAGAATTCTGTAACTGCCTTTCCAACATGCAAATCTTCTTAAAATACCCACAGTGATTTTTTTTCTCCTGGCCTTGCCTTAAAGGGGACAGGAAAAAATCCTTTCTCAGGTATTGATCTCTGCTTCTAATTAGTCTAGATAACTAATTAATAACTAATTACAATCAACACATGTGAACTGATAAAGCCATTCTGGAGAACAATTTGGAATCTTCCCCAAAGTGACATAAAACTTTGCATGCCCTTTTACAAAGTTATACCAGTACTTTGTTGTTGTTGTTTTTTATCACAAAGAGGTCAAAAGATAAGGAGAAGGGATCTATTTGTACAAAATATTCATAACAGCTATTTTTATGGTGGCAAAGAACTAGATACTGAAGGGATGTCCATAAACTGTGAAATGATAGAACAAAGTGTGGTACATATTTGTATATTTGCCATAAGAAATGATGAACAAAATGATCTCAAAAGAAAACCTGGAATGATTTATATAAAGTGATACAAAGTGAAGCAAGCAGAACCAGAAGAACATTGTGTATAGACAAAGTAATAAAGAATGGTGATCAACTCTGAATGAACATTTTCATAGAAGGAACTGGAGGAGTCTGAATGCCAACTGTAAAGTGCCATTCACTTCATTTCCTCCTAGATTTTTTCTCTAATGTAAGTAATAAGTGTCTTCTTTCACAACACAATGAACATGAAAATACGTATTGTACAACAAATGTATAACTTACTTCATGTTACCTACCATCTTGAGAAAAAGATAAGAGTAGGAGTGATAAAGAGAAAATGGATCACAAAATGTCAGAAAATTATTATTAAAAACTGTGTCTACATAAAATCTGGAAAATATATAGTTTTTTAAATGGTTTAATATCTATTTGCTAAGGAATCACAGCCAAGAGTAAAGCTCAATCAGGATTACATTTCTTGTAGCATGCATGCTTATTTTCCAAACAGTGAAAATTAGAAAAGAAGCATCAGGATTCCATAATGATGCCAGATATTAGTGGTTACCTCTCCAGTGATAGAGAATACTTGCATTAATTAAATATATGGAAATTCATCAGTATGAAAAGTACATGGAATGTGGGTATCTTTATTTTTATCAATGAGGATATCTGCTCCTTTCCAATATAAATAGAGAGTGAGTTAAAGTACAATGTCTTTGTAAATATACCTGGTATGGTCCCTGGACAATTTTAGGGGAGCTTCTGTTATTTCTGCTACAACATTAAAAAGCACACACACACACACACACACACACACACACACACACACACACAAACACACACACACAGTCATATCCATAAGATTCCTTAAGCTTTCTCTTTATCTTTGCTGTCTATTGGAAATTTGGAACTGAATAAATCTACATATTAGATCTATAAAGACTTCTTCTTCATAATTCACATGATGGAGGTCATGATGGAGAATAATGTCATGTGCATAGCTCTTAATCACACTGTCAAAAGAATATAACCACTCCCACCATGATATTCCAGAGACTGATCCATATTCACTCCAACTATCACACAGAGGAAGGTTAAGTGTCCAATTCTAAGAAGTTTCTACACTATTGGTGTCTGCTTCAGACACTAGCTTAGGCAAAATCACACTACATCCCTAATTCTTTAAGACACAAAGAGAGCTAATGATTCCCTTTTTTTGCAAAGGAGTCCCCACCCAACAATATTTACAAAGATATATGCATCAACAACACTTATACAAAACATTATACAAATATGGTCAGTCAGGCTCACTGCCAAATACACCCACCTACAAGTCACACTCTGCCCCCCCCTACATAAATGTGCCACACATTTACAAAACTCTATATACTCCTGAATAGAAAATTCCAACATTTTCAAAATAGTTCAATATAAGTCAATTCAACCACATGTGGGCCAACTTACTTCTGTTTCAAATGTTAGAATGAGACGCTAGTTATTCTTCTCATCTTGTCCCATCATGAGGCATTAAGATTTAAGTTAATAAAACCACTGCCTCTCTAAACCTACTTCACCTTTTTAATTCTTCACCTTTACTAGATTTTAAAGGCTTGACAACTAATTGTATATGGTTGGTGGATGGGGTGGGAGTTGAGAGGCTAGTGTAAAATGTGACTCAAAATTATATAACATGTCAATGATCTCATGGCTGATTGGTAGTAGGACTGGTATTATAAGTAACATATTATGAAGAGATGATCAAGAAGAGAGAGAGAGGTGGAAGAGAGGAGGGAGGTATAGAGAAAGAAAGAAAGAAAGAAAGAAAGAAAGAAAGAAAGAAAGAAAGAAAGAAAGAAAGAAAGAAAGAAAGAAAGAAAGAAAGAAAGAAAGAAAGAAAGAAAGAAAGAAAGAAAGAAAGAAAGAAAGAAAGAAAGAAAGAAAGAAAGAAAGAAAGA
>NC_058133.1:373025539-373089797 GCF_016433145.1 Gracilinanus agilis | reverse complement strand
GGAAGAAAGGAGGGAAGGAAGGAAGGAAGGAAGGAAGGAAGGAAGGAAGGAAGGAAGGAAGGAAGGAAGGAAGGAAGGAAGGAAGGAAGGAAGACAAAGAGAAGGGGAGAAAAGAAGGAAGGGAGAAAAGAAGGAAGGAAGGAAAAAGGAAGGAAGGAAAGAAGGAAGGGAGGAAAATGCATTACACCAATACAGGATGTTACTTTGCCTTAAAGTATTTGCCTGGGAACACTAATTGGTTTCATGACTTAACCCAGGTCAAAACTCCTGTCAAAGACAGGGCTTGAACCTAGGTTTCTTGACCCTAAGACCAGCCTTATATTCCAATACACTATCTGAATTACTTTAATAATAGCTAATAACAGAAATGTAATATATTTCACTATACTAGTGAGAAAGTATTCATATGCGATAATTTTATCTCTACAGCAATTTGAAAAAAAAACAGAACAGAGAAAGAAGGAAAAAATCACTTTAGCCTTAGAGAAAAGGAGTTTCAAGGCCAGCCACTGTTTGCTAATGCCTATGAATAGAGAATTGGACCATCCTACTATGTTTAATAAAAATACACACAAAATAAAAATATACCACTTTCATGGAATCAAAACAAAAGAAAGCATAAGAACTGAATATGTCACTTACCAATAAAACTGATTTTTGAACCCACAACTGTGAGCAAATCCTCTATTTTCTCCATATTCACAATTCCTCAGGGAGCAGAGATCTTTTTATCCAGTGTAAAAAAAGGCAGCAAATTTGGGCATTTTCTTTTTAAAGCAGACAGAAACTGTCTCAAGTAACAAAGCCAATAAGAATATGAAAAATGTTAACACTGAATGTGTGGAAAAGTACCATTTTAGGGTACCAGAAAAGGGAAGTTAGGGGTTCAGAAGAAGAATTATGTTTGGTTCATATGTGCTTAAAGAGAGAGAAAAAAGAAAGAAAGAGGGGGTAGAGAGGAGACAAAAGGATAGAGGGAGAGAAGGAGGTACTTAGTTTGTAGTACTTATGGCATACTAAACTTTTTACTGAGCTTGGATTCAGTTTAAAACACTTCAGCTTTCCAAAGGACTAGGAACAGGGAGCTGGTGAGCTGTGCACCTGTGAAATGAGGTGTGCACCCAATTCCATCTACATGGAAAGAATGAAACATTGATAAAAGGAAGACAATGAGATATATTTGTAGGGAATCCACGTATTCTGTTGGAGTCTAATAGAAATATTTTAACCACTGGGCTGGATCCAATCTGCACAGTAATTTAATAGTCTATCACCCCCAAATGCAATCCATAAGGCAATGAACAGGGACCATAATGCAATAGGTGATTTTATTGGAATGGGACCAGTATTTCCAAACTCATATAAGTAGAAGAGAAAGCTGACTGTCCACCAAAAATAAAATCAGCATCTGAAGGAGGAAACAAGAATCAAACATTTTCTTGTGATGCTATTCTTTGAAACAGGTTCCATCAATATCAAAGAGTCCCTAGAATATCTAAAGGGAGAAAAAACAAAATAATATTGAAAGGTAGCAGCCAGTATCTGTAATTTCCACTCACAGAGTCCATAACTTTAAAACTTAGAGAAATCTTAGAGAGTTGTTCAGTAAAAGGGATTTATATATAGAGTTATTGCTAGTAATTATTAAAAGGATTATTGATATAGATCTTCCTATCTATGTCTAAGACAGTATCCACTACACTCCTTTGCCTCTCCAATGTGATTATATAAATAAAGTCTTTCCCAGAACTATTAATAAAATATTCTTGTCCATTTTAAAATATAGGGAAAGGTGGAGGGATATAAATAGGTTATATCATCCATGTTAGTTGACATTTTCATTTAAAATCTATATAATTCTTTAGAAATCATACTAAGTTCACAAAAGACTATTTTAGATATTTTAGTTTATAACTTGGTGGGTTTGATTGTTACCAGAACTGAAATTCCACTGGGGCTGAGAACCCTTAGTGAAGAACTCCCAACTAAAATGTATACTTTACCCTGCACCTTATGTTAGAAAGTTATCTGGTACACTGAGTAAACTGCCCAGAATCACAAAACCAGTAGTTTTCCCTACTTCGAATTCTTAATAGATTGCCCTGTAAATGGAAAGCATGGAATAAATGTTTTCCGAATTTAAATTATTTGACCATAAGCAAACAAGTACTAAGGGTGTACTACAAGTTCATGATGATTTCAAGTTTAACATTCTTCTTTGGCCTACTATTCTAACCCTTTATGGCATGACAACAATTAGTTCCAAACACCTTAAGTATAAAGAACAAGCATGAAGCCACAAAGTTTGTTTTTGTGAAGAAATCTTCAAGGAATAGAGTTTGTTGACTAAGTGTAGAGAAGCCAGCAGGAATATTTCCTTCTGAATTTTAATTTTATAATGTGAAATGTTGCAAGTGAAATTCCTCATCAGGAACAAAAAATAAGAGTAATATATAGAACTAATAATAATAATTATTAACAATAATAAATAAATAGATGGTATTAACATACATCAAAAAGGCATGTCTATAAAATAAAGTTATAAATGGCTAATTATTATAGTTAAAGGCAGCTTTATATGGTTAATGGAAAAAGCACTGCACTCTCAGGAGTCCTAATCCAGATTATAAATAATTAGCTTTGTAATAGTAGGCAAATTACAACATTTTGGACCTCTATTTTCTCATCTCTATAACAGCAAGGAGATCGGTCTACACTACCAATACTTTTATTTCTGACATAGACAATCATATCCCCAAATTACTGAATTAACATGGAATTATTCTGGGCCAAGTACTGAACCGGGCACAAGAAATAAGAAGACAAAAATAAAGCCTTTAAGGAGCTTACATTCTATAAAGGAGATGATGTACATAAATGAACATAATCAAAATAATTGGGGGGGGGGCTTGTGGAGAAATTAGGAGTAAATGGATAAGAAAAAAGTTTTACCTGTAAAGTGACATTTGACTCTATTTTTTTAAAAAAAAATTTTAAACCCTTGTACTTCGGTGTATTGTCTCATAGGTGGAAGATCGGTAAGGGTGGGCAATGGGGGTCAAGTGACTTGCCCATGGTCACACAGCTGGGAAGTGGCTGAGGCCGGGTTTGAACCTAGGACCTCCTGTCTCTAGGCCTGACTCTCACTCCACTGAGCTACCCAGCTGCCCCTTGACTCTATTTTTTAAAGAACAAGGTATTTGGAGAAGTGGAAGGGAGAAAGGTATCTTTTTCCAGTTTGATGAATAGTTGATGCAAAGATAAAAGATGGGAGTTATATGTGGGAAGAATGGAAAAAGGGGTAGTTTGGTCTAAATCAGTAAGCAGGAAGGAAGATTTGGAAAGGAAAGTTGGGACCAAGTTGTTGAAGGACTTAAACAGAGGCACTTACATTTAATCTTAGAGGCAATAAGGAGCTGAAGAATATATTGTGTGAAATATATGAGGAATTAAGTGATGCTACAAGATCCTGTCTATACTTCTTGAAGATCAAAGGAACAAAGGAGAGTGAACTAAGGGCTTTACTAGTCAGAGCAAAATCTTCCACCTGCATTTCATAGGTAGAAGTCTATGACTACTAAATATCAGTACATACCAAAGATCAATTATGGTTAATGAGCCAAAGTATTATGTAATTAGAATTTGCTCACCAGGACTCTCTTTCCCAGCATCCCATTTACATATTTACACTAATGTACTAACATAGGGAAGATATAAATTTAGTGTAGCTCCTCCCTCTCTCTCTGCTTCCAGGAAGGCAGTTGTGGAGATTGGGTGAGAGGTAGGCAGGAGAATTTTACTCACTGGTTTTACTCAGGCTTTCACTTTTGTTCTTTTATTTCTTCTACTTCAAGTGATTACTAATAAATGTTATAAAATATAATACTTTGAGTTATTGAACATTAATTTAAATCTTAAAGTTTTGGCTACTACTATGGAAGAATAGAATCCTTGATCTTTTGTTTAAGAAAGTCTTTGGGTAAAGATAGGGAGTAGACCATTTTGAGAAAAAAATGTGTTTCCCTTCTGCCATGGCCCTTTCGCCCTTTCCCTCTGGGGGACTCTCTTTGTTGGTAAGGACCTGCCCACAAGAGGAGCCAAGCCTGCCACTCACATGCTGCTTCTCTTGAACACACTAGCTGGGGGACCTGCACAGCTGGTAAAGTATAAATTCCCATTTCCCTTATATTGCTAACAACTGAGCTAACAATGGCCCCCTGCCTCTCACAGCCCAAAACCCATAACCCCATGAGTTTAGAACCACTGGTTTTCTGCTGGTTTGGAGCTTGGATGGCTTTTAGTCTTTTAGACAAGCAGTGCAGTGTGGATTCACCTTGAGCAGAATAGCAGTCCCTTACAAGCTGCCCACCCCACCTCCCTTCTAGCTTCCAAGCTGATTTTAAACTGACCCTGGTGGTTTTCAGGCTCCTGACTGAAAGGGTGGAAAGTAGGGGTTTAGCACACATGGGTGTGTCCCATGCCACTCTCTAGACACTAAAACCCAGCATAGCAGTGGGGCAGCTAGTATCTCAAGTGGACTGAAAGTCAGACTGTTGGAAATTAGGCTCTGGTTTCCTAACCTGACCATCAGGTGAAGTTTGTATTCTATACTCCAACATGCTTTTTTCTCCCTGACATTTTTGCCCCTAGGGTGGAGGGGAAGGAAGAATACTCTTTTAAACTTCTTAGCTAATTCCTGAGGTTTTGTTTTTTTCTTCAAGAAGGTATGTTTTGTTTGACCTGTAATCAAAAGCCATAGAGATTATCTGAGTTGTAATGATGCTACAAAGCATGGTCAAAATTCTAAAGGTAAAGTTTACTCCTTTCCTAAAACAGCTTTTGTTGACAGAGAATTTTAATGAGTTAGAAAATTTAATAAGTTCAGATTGGCTCTGTTCATTACTGTTCCAGGTTGTGTTTGTGTTAATTGGACATTTCACACTTAATTTATTTCTCCTCAAAAATAAACAACAGAAAGGTAGCTTGCTTAAATTACAAGCTTAAATGGACAACTTTGAAAAATTCTTGAGTGATCAAAAGATTTAGATAGAAAATCCCCCTCCATCTAAGCCCTTCCCATTTATGCCTCAGGTTGATTACCTCCTCTTTCTCCTTGTGTAGCTTCTGGCTGCCCCACCCTTGCCAGACTTCTCCCCCACCATCCCATATCCCTTCTTCCCCACCATTCCCTGTCCCTTATCCGCACCCCAGTTCCTCTCGCCCTGTCTCACCATTCCCAGACCAACCCCTCCCTCTTAGCTCACCCACTCCTCCCCTTCCCCCTCTCCTTACTTACTCAATAGCAACACAAATATCTAGCCAAGAGTCAAAAATCGCAAATAATGTAATAAAGGGCCTATTCCCCTTAAGGGAAGTACCCACCTTAAACAAGGATGGAGATATTATTTCCCTTAGACACCTCACACCTTTTACCTCCCAAGATATTGAGAGATTCAAGCAAAATATACCTTCCTTTGAAGATGATCCTATTGAAGTTATTAAGAAGGTGCAAAACATTTATTGGACTTATGATCCTTCATGGGAAGACATAGAAAATTTGTTCAAAGCTTTTTTGACAGAAAGAGAAAAATAAAATTGTTTCTCTTGTTAATAAAGCCCCCTGAAAGAAAGTGATTCACTGACCTGAGGAAGACCCTAAATGGGACACTAATGAAGAGGAACATTATTTAAAACTATGTCGGGAAAAAAAGGCATTACTAAAAGCAATGAGAGATTGTTCTAATAGGCTAGGTACATGGATGAAATTTGAGAATCTTAAGCAATTAGAGGAGGAAAATCCCTCACAGTTTATGGATAGACTTATAGAACTGGGAGGTAGATATATAGATCTAGATCTCTCCAAAAAGAGAGATGTCAGGTAAATTAGGAGGCAGTTTGTAAATAACTGTTGCAAAGTGGTCAAAGATTATTTTAAGACTAACTGCCTGAACTGGCCTAATATGGACCTTGAGGAATTGAGGAGAGTCACAATTTATGTATCTAAAGGCCATGAACACCATGAGGTTATCAATGAATTAGTAGACACATTAAAGAAGGAAATAAGAGCTTTAAATGAAAATTTTGAAAAAGAAAAAGGTTAAGCAGTGGTCATTGTCCCTTTGCAGGAATCCAAAAATCATTAACATGTCACTTCTGTAGAAAAAAGGGTCACATAATGATGAACTTTAAGAAGTGGAATCAGGTGCTTAGAAATAATAACAGTTATAGAAATAATAATCCAAATGAGGCAAATGATAACTCACACCAAAATGCCCAAAATGAGAGATTGGCAGTGAATCCCTTGCTATGGGTAAATCACTAAACCCCTTATAGCACTGACAAAAATATTCAGTCTCGAAACCACTTAGATTAGAGATGGAACACCTTTCAACTCTTTCAAAATTAAAACAGGCTATCCTTCTACCCCTGCTATAGGCATCCCAGATTACAAGCCATTTACTTTGTATGTAAATGAACAGAGAGGGGTAGCTTCAGGTGTTCTAACTCAAAATTTGGGACCTGATTAGCACCCAATTGCTTATTATTCAACACATCTGGATCCAGTAGCTTCAGGAGCACCACCATGTCTTAGAGCAGTGATTCTCAAAGTGGGCACCACTGCCCCCTTGTGGGTGCTGCAGTGATCCAGGGGAGAGGTGATGGCCACAGGTGCATTTGGGGGTGGTGAATAACTGGAAGGGTGTGGTGATAGTATGTGACAGGGGCGCTAAGTAATATTTTTTCTAGGAAGGGAGCAGTAGGCCAAAAAATTTTGGGAACCACTGTCTTAGAGGCATAGCTGTCACAGTCCTGCTAGTAACTAAAAATCTGTTAATTTAGTCTTGGGATGCCCTTTAACTGTAAAGTACTGACATGAAGTTGAAGCAATGTTGCTAAGACATAGAATACAGACATTTTCTGATCAGAGACTTGCAAGGTATGTGATAACCTTGTTAGGTAATGAAAATATTACCTTAAAACACTGTACAGTTCTTAATCCTGCAACCTTGCTTCTTGATTTACCACTTTCAAGGGAACCTTTGTATAGTTGTAAAGATATAGAATCTTTAGTGTCCATGGCTGAAAAAGCTCGAGGAAATCTCCTAGATACTCCTTTAGATAACCCACATTTAGTCTTATTCACTGATGGTTCTTCTTTCATGAAGGATGGCATACACTACACTGGAGCTGCTGTAGTCACAGAATTTGCTACCCTGTGGTAAACTTCACTGTCCTCAAATATAGGTGCATATAAATGCTCTAGATACAAAACTGATAGCTCTAAAACATGCCTGTATAATTGTCAAAGATAAGAAGGCAACTATTTACGCAGACTCTAGATATGCATTTGGAATATGTCATGCAGTGGGTATGCTATGGCTTCAAAGGGGATTTTTAACATCAGCAGGAAAATGTATAGAAAATGCAGAAATTATCAATGAAGTTAATTCTGCCCTTCAGCTCCCTGAAACCATAGCTATAGTTCATTGCCCTGCCCATATATGTGGCACTGACTCTATCTCTAGGGGGAATGACTGGACAGGTACCACTGCAAAGCTAGCATCCTTAGAACAGCCTGAGTTAATTTTAACATTGACAACTAGTAATGATTTAAATATGTCCCTTTCCTATAATGAAAAAGAAGTGGGAAAATGGAAGCATAAATGTAAAGCAAAATGGATAGAGTATGGGTATCATCTGAAGAAAAACCCCTACTCCCTAGAAGTTTTTATCACCAAATTTGCTTATCGATTCACAAAAATGGTCTCTTTTATACCCAGAGCATTGTAGACTCTGTTGAAAGGGTATGGATAGCCCTTGGTATAACTACCATAGATTCTAAAGTGTGTGCAGCCTGCTCCATCTGGGAAGCATATAATCACCAAAGCTTTTTGTGGTAGTCCTCTGGCTTATACACCTTTTGAACACCTACAAATTGATTTTATCACTATGCCAAAAACTGGAAAATATTGATTTTCTCTGGTCATAGTAGATCAGCTGATCACATGGCCTGAAGCATTTCCTACTGCTTGAGCAATAGTGGTTTTTGTTGCCAAGGTGCTCTTAAAAAATAGATTATTCCTCATTTTGACCTGCTAGTGCTAGCACAAATTGATTTAGACAGGGGAACTCATTTTGCCAATTCCACTTTATCTCAGATTTATTCTTGTTTGGGGATCACTCCCAAATTCCATATACTATACCATCCCCAGAGCTCAGACCAAATTGAGAGAATGAATAGAGACCTTAAGATCATGATTGGAAAATTGTGCACTGAAACTCACTTAAAATGGCCTGAAATTCTCCCCTCAGCCCTCTTTTATCTCCAAAGCAGGCTCAGGGGAGATCTACACATCTCTCCACTTGAGATGCTTTTTGGATATCTCCCTATGTAAGCTAAGCCTTTCTCTCCTGCATGCACATTATTACTAGGAGGAGACACTTCTATTGCCTCATATATTCAGGATTTACAAATCAAATTGTGAGAACTCCTGGAGCTGCTTTATAAACAGGACCTATAGACTTCTTACTACATGATTTATACCCAGGTGACAAGATGTACATAAGGAATTTCCAGCACACTGAAGGAACTCAACTTGCCTGTGAAGGTTCATTCCATGTCCTGTTAACCACTTGAACAGCTATCAAAATTGGAGAAAAGTACTCTTGGATCCATTGCTCACATGTAAAGAGAGCATCTTCTATAGATAATGAGTGACTGTATCCCATAACACTAATTATAATTGCTGATTTGTTTGTTTTAAGATTTAATTTTGTTTTTAAGTTTACATATTAATTTAATCTATAATATTCTGTTATATTATGTCACTTTCTGTTACTGTGTTTTGGCTACTAGCTACATATTCCATTGCACTGTCTTTATTTGTACCATCCTATGCCTGGACTGGAGAAAATACCATTATAAAAGTCCATAAACTGGTGGAACTGGTGGGGCAGAACATGTATTAATAAACTTTGGAGAAGTGGATGTGCTCTTGTGATTTGGGGGAATTTTGGTACTTCTTTGAATATGCATTAGCTGCTGTACTAATGCTTTTTAAAAGCTGACATTTGGTGAAAATCATGGGTACTCACACTGTATATCAAGGCCAAGTTAAAAAGTAAATGGATCTCATTTTGGGGTGAGAAACCTTGTATTGTTTCTCTACTTGGCTGACACATTTTCATGGAATGTGGACTATATATTTTTGATTTTAAAAACATCATTATTTTTCTTCATATGTGCAATAGAGTATATGAGTTTCTTTTTTCTCTCATTTTTTGTAGTTGAAGCATATGTTACAAATATTAATTGTTTTTTGATTTTGCACTAGGATAAGTTTAGAATGTCCGTAGCCATAATTTCAATGCATACTCAAAAGCTTTAGACTATGGAAACCTGCCATTGGCTATTAAATATTATAGGACTTCAATTAATGATTGCATCTGATTCTAGGAGAAGGGATCACAAAAGAGCCATTGCACAGTGTCAAGGAGCACAAAGTTAACCTGCACAGTGCCTAGGAGCAAAAGGTCAAGGAGACCAAATAATCCTGATGAGATTGATGAGATTCTGTGCCAAGATAGGGGACTGGAACTTATTTTGCAGTTCAAGGAAATGACAGTTTGACAATGTCAGATACAAGATTTCCCGATGCCAAATCCAGACTTCTACCAAGTATCTCAGTTTGGTTGCCATTTTGGCTCCCCTAACCCTGAGAGCAAAGGTGAAATCAGAACAGGAAATGATATTTCCCTTCTGCTCCAAATTCTAGTCCTTTTTCTCTCTCTTTCATAGTATGACAATTTTCTATAGTCCTAGCTGCTGATTGAGTAAGTGCATAATTGTGGGACATAAATCACTTTAATCAAGCCCTGATTCAAGGATGTGTTATGGGCTTATTCTTCCTTAGTTAGAATTTTTACACATTAAATTTTGATATTTTATGTTTCATCCAGAAGTTACTTTTTTCTCTTATTTTGGGTTTTACTTTTTGATTTTTTTTTATTTTCTTTTGACAAATGATTGTAAGGATGGGGTTTGTGCAAGGAGGATGGGACAAAAGGAGCCAAATAAGGAGTGGCTGACAGTTGGTGACAGTTGGTGACAGTTGAGACCAGAGGGAATTCTGGGAAATGCTCCAGATGAGGGAGGACAGAGAGAGGTCTTTGGGAGGAGGACATCTCAGCCTGAATCCAGTCCTGAGGGCTTCCTGAGGATCTTTCTTTGGATATTGAAATCCTGATTCCCTGGTCAAAGGCATCCCATCGTTTCTCACCCATCAAGACTTCAATCATCAAGTTAGCTAGGTTTTTGGACTCCATTTTAGGAGCGATCTCTTAGTCTCCCTCCCTCATTACCCAACCTTGCTGAGAGACCCTTTCTGGTCTAACTTATAATTATAGAAAGGATAGAAATAGAAATAGAAACAGAAGGAGAAGAGGTGAGGGAAGAAGCGTGGGAGTGGGAACCCCTCCTGAGTTCCCTCCTGAGTGATGGACCCCATAGAAATAGAGAGGGCACCCCCAAATCCCTCTGCCCTTCACCCCTTTCCCTAAACCCTGAATTACAAATAATAAAAGCCATTCATTAGTCAGATAGCATTCTAGAGTTCTGAGAGATAAAGAGGGGGAGGGGAACCATAGTTTAGTCTGGTGCCTCCATCTTGGAGCCTGACCACCCGCTGTGAAGTTGACTGACCTCTGGGGAGGCTTGCATAAACCCTGCCCTCATTCAGAATTGGATTTAGGCACTGCATACCTCATCTTATAGGGAAGCCTCACCCCCAACACCTGTGGGGTAGCATGACCATCCAGGTCACCCAGTTTCAGGGTGACACCCCCTCAAAGTCTCCCAGAGTATATTCAGCAGAAGGGGAGAGCTAGAAGAGAGACTCACCTCATAGACTCTTTCTATCTCCCCTCTTTCATAACATTGGTTACTTGGCTTTCATAATTATTACATGATTCATATACCTCATAACTCAGCCATGTATCCTGGGATGATCTGTGTATTGATCAACTCCCTACTTAGTGGGGATTGTATTATTGTCATAGAATTCTAGATTTATAAAAATTTTTCTTCTTTTTTTATTTTAAACCCTTAACTTCTGTGTATTGACTTATAGGTGGAAGAGTGGTAAGGGTAGGCAATGAGGGTCAAGTGACTTGTCCAGGGTCACACAGCTGGGAAGTGTTTGAGGCCGGATTTGAACCTAGGACCTCCCATCTCTAGGCCTGGCTCTCAATCCACTGAGCTACCAAGCTGCCCCTAAAAAATTTCTTCTTTGAAAGTAATTTTAGAATAAGAAACATGAAACCTCCCCAAATCAAGAAAGTGAACTGTTTGGATAAGGTGCAATAAAGAAGACAGCAGAAACCACATGCTGCATCAAAAGATCCAGAATGAACTTTGGAATGTAGTGAATTGAGCTGTAGTGGGTTGAACACATTTATTTTGAATGTAAACTCATGCCAAAGGGGATTTCCCCCTAATTGGCTTTTTGTCAATGCACCTAGCAATTATCAAGTTTGTTCTATTTCTCTTTCATTTCCCTTTCATCCCCAAATTATTGTAATTTCCCCTTAGAAAGTAAACTATTGTATTTACCTCTAGTTAAAAATCTTCTGAGAGATAAGTTGTTTATATGTACTCATTCATTGGGGAAACTAGGCATGTAAATCTGGAAGATTTCTATACACTTATTTCCTAATGGAATCAAGGGGGGGGAGGAATTATGTAATTAGAATTTGGTTCCCAGGACTCTCTTTTCCAGCATCCCATTTGTGAATTTACCCTAAGGTACTAACATAGGAAAGATATGTTTTGTGTAGCTCCTCCCTCTCTGTCAGACCTGGGAAGGCAGTTGTAGAGGTTTGGTGAGAGCTAGGCAGGAGAAATTTACTCACGTGGCTTTACTCAGGATTTTACTTTTGTTCTTTTATTTCTTCTACTTCAAGCGATTACTAATAAATCTTATAAAATATAATACTTGGAGTTATTTCAATTTCAATCTTACAAGATTTTTCAAGAAGCAGGAACACAAATCATTAAGGGAAGGAATTCAAAGATCTGAAAAAAGAAATTCATACAGCACATATAGATTTAGCCTATGGTAAGTTAAAAAAGATATATCTGACTTTGTCATGAGACTAATAATTTTTTTTTAAACCCTTGTACTTCGGTGTATTGTCTCATAGGTGGAAGAGTGGTAAGGGTGGGCAATGGGGGTCAAGTGACCTGCCCAGGGTCACACAGCTGGGAAGTGGCTGAGGCCGGGTTTGAACCCAGGACCTCCTGTCTCTAGGCCTGACTCTCACTCCACTGAGCTACCCAGCCGCCCCCAAGACTAATAATTTTAACTAGCATTCTATACCTGTGGTAATAGCTTCTTGACAAACTTACTTGGTTGTTTTTACCATGTCCTTCCTTCTAATTAAAAGTGAGTCACATAACTAGACTATGGTATATGACTTATCATTGATAACCTGATTTCTTTGCAAGCATACTAGAATTCATGCATCCAAATGAATACTACATTTAAATATAGTCATTCTGACATGTTTGAGATTCATTCCATGATTTCAAGCTAATGGTTTCCTTACCTGTAAAGTTACATACTTTGAGGACATTGCTAAGCTGATAATAGCCAGAGGTCACCAGATAGATGAAAATCCTCAAGTTCATCTGTTATGAAGACTGGTGAAAATAAGGAGAATATGAGAACTCTATTCTGATTTTTGAAAATTATTACTTGAAAGAAAAAATATTTTTCCCATTTGGACCTAGAGGATAGAAGTAGAAACAATGAAAGGAATATTCAAGAAGCCAGTTTAAATATGATATCATAAAAATCTTTTTTAAAAATTAGAGCTATCCTAGAGCAGAACCTTCTCAGTAGGTGATAGATTTTCTCCTCATTGGAAGTCTTCAAGTAAAGGATGCATTACTCTCTGTCATGAATAATGTCCTTTATATAACTAAATCTTATAATCATATGATCAACACTTTGGAACTTAACTTACATAACTGCCTTCAGAACCATTTTAAAGGCTATACAAGACAATTTCTAACATTACCTTATAATCACATTAATAGTCAAAAGATGACATCAATAATTTTCCATCACCAGGAAACAAGAGCTCAAATAATGAGGCAATCTTAGGAGCTCTTTGTTAGATTTTTTTAAAAGAAAAATTTTATAATACTGCAATCAAACACAAGTAGGGGAACTTATGGGATTATTATTATCATTATTATTATTTAGCAAGAGAGATTTTTCTTTTTTAAAACAATTTATTATTATATTAGTTAAAATAAGAGGATGCAGTAAATGTCTTCTTTCTCTCTATTACAGACCAAAATTCTATTTTATTTGATTCTGCACAGAGCTATGAACTGTCCTATTGTTAGGAGTGTATTGGCATCAGATTGAACAAGCTCCAAAGAGTCAATTATTAATATTGCAGTATGGCCATTTACACCTCAGAAATTGGCAAGCAATATAAATTCTACATGGCTTGATTTCTTGTTTCATTAATTATCTAGATTTGAGAAAGGGAGGGGATATGTATCAGGTATATTTTCCCACCACACCAGAGAGTTACACCTCTGCTTCACCTATCGGTGATTCTGATTGATTGATGCAATATTCTTTGCCAATTTTCACAAGAATTATTTTCTCCCTTTCACTTTACAGTTTTAAAAAAATAAAACTTGGGAAGTAAAAAGGTCAAGATCCTGACCAAAAATTATCTAAATGGGAAGTCTTCACTGGCAAAAGAGAATTGTCCTCATGTGCAGCACATAGAAGGATCAAAAGTACAGTTAAAGCAAAAGATCACTTATTTCAGGTTCTTGTTTTCTCCATCTAGTGTAAAACAAGGGAGATAATCTAGCTTCATAAAACAGCCAAAGAATCAGCTACTGAAAATTAATGAAGAAAAAAAGAAAATACCACAAAGAAAAATTATTTAAAATGGTACATTTCCATTCTGAAGTAACAGTTCTGAAAAACCAGAACATCTCCATCTTATTGCACAACTCTGTTGTGACTTAATCCGCAGATTTCCACCACTATGTGAAATGTAAGTATGACCTAATGAATATGAATTCATGGTTAAGGTTTGGTTTATGATTTTTATTGCACTAAGAGAGTAGGTTAAATTTAGAATTACCAGTTCACAAGAAATTTTATTTCAGCATGAAGCCATAAGAGAATGGGAGATAGGAGAGAGAAAATGCATTTAATAATATAGGTAAATATGAAAAAAGGAAACATGAAAGAGAGGATTAGGAAAGCATAACTAATGTTTTTAAAGCCTTTGTCCTTGAATATGGTCAGTGATTGGTAAACTTTAAAGTAAAAGTGATTATGTGCAAATGCCCACATCAATTTAAAAAAAAAAGGTTTGAATGATGTTAAACACAGTCCTTGGAGGTAAGCTAATTAGTAAACTAGAGAGTCTTAAAACTCTCAAGTGCCATCTTTGAACTGAAGAAGACATCTCCTAATGAATCCCTAGTGTGCTAAAAGTCTAGATCAGGAAGCTTGTACAGTGCTGCAGCAGAATTTCAACTATTTTAAAGCATTGAAATCAACATGGAAAGCTATACTTAAAGGGTATGAAAGTGTAAAAATGCTCAGAGTTCCATAACTTAACAACATTTCATTTTTAATTTCTTAGATCTCTCTCAAGCATGTAAAATAGTCAGATGCAATTGAGGTACTCCATTAATTGAAAGGGGAAAAATGTACACCATTTTTTTTCTAGTATGATATGTATGTTTACTACCTAATAGCAGATCTTGGATTTGAGCTGTAGGTATATAACATATTTTAGTGAAAGAAGGGAAAATAAGTATTAGGAAGAAGAAGTAAACTAAGTCCAAACTTCTGACTCATTTCTTTACCATGAAAATAAAACTATGTGAATTTGTTCTACATGAAAAATAGTCTTAAAAAAACTTAGCCTTTCAGACTAAAATTATATTCAGATTTTCAAATTAATGTTTTAAATAGATAATCAAAATAACAATACATTTAGAGTTGTATGTATTGGTCACATTATTGTCTCATCTTGAATAGATTAAAGAAATTATTATTTGTATCTTTGTTTACTTATTGTTTATAATCAAAATATGATTGATTGTAGCTCATACAGAAGCCATTTGATATAAATTGAATTATCTAATAGTTATCATCCTATTTCATTTTCCTTTGATATTTTTTATATTCAGGATGAAAAACAAAGCAAAAATAAATTGGTTTAAAGATGAAAAACTGCGACCAAAACATCTAGAAAGTGATAATGGAAAATCAAGACTAGAACATAACCATATATGTACACATCTGAACAAAAAGGCCTCTCAGACAAAATGAGCACATAGTACCACTTTGGAGAGGGAGCTTTACAATTTTGCAAATTTCCTACCTTGAAGATAAAAGTGATCAGGAACATTATACAATGGGGAAATAAAGAAGATAAGCAGAGGACTGTTTGGCAGCTATTAAAGGTGAATATGACCAGTAATGTGGCAAACAAACCTAGAGAGGGATATGAAAGGAGAATTACACTCACATTGTGGCCACAGTCAAATGGTTTATTATACTATGATTTCAAAATAATATTGTCTTGATCTAAAGTCTGACAGTCTTTAGTTTTCTTTTTATTTCTTACATCTATCTTTATAACAGAAAACAATTGTCAAAGTACAACTAACCTGCTTTACAGAGTACCACAATATCAGAGAGAGAGAGGGAGAGAGAGAGAGAGAGAAAGAGAGAGAGAGAGAGAGAGAGAGAGAGAGAGAGAGAGAGAGAGAGAGAGAGAGAAACCCCAAAGAACTGAAAGAGAAAACACTCTAAAGTTAGCTCAGAGACCACCACAGTTTAAGTCTAGGTAGGAGGGGGGTCGACATGAAAGAGTGCTTTAAAGTAATTTTAAGAAGCAAGAGGGATTATTCTGTAGATTATAATCTCTTTAGCAACTGTGCTGTGATAGATTATATAGATAGATATGTGTATTTATTTTTTATCTTTGTCTCAAATATGCTTCTCTTCTTTTCATTTTCTGTTTTGTTTCTGTTTCTCTTTATCTCTTTTTTTCATTACAATATTTAAGCTCCACAGGGACAGAAAATGGCTCTTTGTATATCCTCTAAGGCCCAACATGATGTACTACACAAATAGATATTTCATAAATATGTACTGATTTGGGCTAAACACATTGCCTAGTACATTGTAAATACTTAATAAATTCTCCTGACTGAATGAATAGTGAAAATATTTGAAGAAACGACTAGTCATTTCTCTTTTCATTTCCTTCATTTCATGTTTGTTCTTGTATTCCTAGTAGCTACCACAGTGACTGTTAAAAAGTATGGATTTGATAAATGCTGGATTTGTTGACCAATTTTTGTAGTAACAAATTCACCATTGAAGCTCAATAAAGTTTGGTTTAGGTTGAAGCAAGACTGCCTTTTTTTCACGGGCTGAATTATCAGATTCTAAATTTAAAGTGTTCCAATGAGGACTCTTTCCCAATAACATAACACATGCAAATCTTGAAGTTCTTTGTTCTATTTTGTGACATCATACTGATGTCCATTTCTCAAAGGAAAACAGCTATTAAAAAGAGTCAAAGAGATACAGAAGCCAAAGGAAGAAGATAGTAGAAAATTATGGCAGAATTATTTCTCAAAGGAGAAAAAGAAAAAGAGGGACAAAAAAATGTTGTGAAGTACTTGGAATTAACAAATCAAGCCATAGCCATCCAAACAGATTAATAGGTGAACCTAGATTTAAAACAAATAATTTTTGAAGTGGAATTGCTTGTCTAGATTCTATATTATTACCATTCATTAAATTTAGCTTGTCTATACCATTGCTAAAATGAGATACTCAAATACACATAACACTGGACAGAAGAGTGCTTAGTGTGGTAATAATCTGCATCATTTTGGACACTATTAATGGAATCCAATACCAGATTAGATTTGTTTCCACAAGTTCAATATTTCTCAAGAAAAATTCATACATCTCAAGAAAGAAGGAATTTCAGCAGTGATCTAGATGTGTCTTTGTTTCATAGATGGGGAAATTAAAGCATAACAATATACTCTTTATATTTTATAATTTATCAAAAATCAATAATCTTAATCTTTGACAATGCTAAATCCAATATAATATAAGGAGGACTGGTTATGAAAAGTATAGGGGGATTATCACCTGCTAACTGCTAGAAGGCATGCATCTCTTAAAAATTGGATTAACTGTTTAGGGCTATCATATCATACTAATGAATCATATTGTGCTTGCATTCCATGAATATATATGTATTTATGCATATATATACACACAAGAGAATTATTAATATTTATCTATGATTCCTCTAGTTTTTACTTGTAAATTTGTTTTTAATACAAACATTTAAAACATATTTACCCCTATTGATTTTCAAGAAACCTGTCTAGTAAGAAAACAAAGTTGATTTGTTAATGACCTGTTCTTGAGGAAGTCATGTAGTTCTTTGTGGCTCTTACTTCCTTTTTTATATACTTATTAAATATATCTTTCTGAAAAATCACAAATAAACAGGAGGGATAAGTTTTTAAAATAAATGTTCTGAATCCAGAGCCATTGCTCTTTCTCCAGTATCACAATATCTTTCCACACTTGTCCCATAGTAAACTTGTGAAGTTAAATTTTTGGAACCTGATATAAAATTTTGCATTTATCCTCATTATATTCAATCTTATTATATTTGGTTCAATATTCAAAACTGTTAAGGTATTTTTTGAATTTTTATCTCATCACTTGAGATTGGAGTCATTGCTCAATCTTAATTTTCTCTCATATGCAAACTTGATAAGCATACAATCTCATCTTTTATCCAAATCAATGGTGAGAATGTTAAAAAATGTAGAACAAAGGATAAATCAGTGCAGCAGTTTACAGTAAGCCTTCATCCAAGTTGACATTAATCTCTCCCTCTGATCAATTATGAGACTTTGCCAAATATTTTGCTAAAATCTAGATAAATCTCTATTTAATATTTCGTTTTATACTCCAGTAAAGTCACAGAATTATAGGATTTAATAGTTATAAGGGATCTCAAAGACCATGTAGCCCAACCCATACACAAAAGGAAAGACCATGAAAATACACCTAACTGGACAACTAGCCTCTACTTGAAACTTTCAAGTAGGTGGCATTCACCCATCTTAAAGAAGTCTTTTTCACAGAGAGCTATAGCTGTTAGTAATTGTAATAGTATGACACCTACATTTTCCTTTTTGCAACTCCAATCAATTGTGTTTTGCTCTTCTCTCTGATGTCATCACAGGTCTAATCCTTCCTCTATGTGAGAACCCTTCAAACACTTGAAAACAGTAATATCACCCTCTCCCAAGACTTCTACAAGATAAATATGGACAGTTCCTTCAACTAATTTTCATATGGCATGATTTCAAAAAGCCCTTTATAATCTTGGTTTTTCTCCTCTTGATATTCTGGGATTTATTAATAATTTTCTCAGATTTTGCACAGAGCTAAATCTAATACTCAAAAAAAAATCTGACAAGAAAGAATACAGGGAGACCATCACCTCACTATTGCTAGAAGCTATGCATCTCTTAATCCAACCCGAAATCGTATCATTTTTTGTCTGCCTTATCACATTCATTGCTAAAATTGTGCTTACATTCCACTAAAACCCTTACATATTTTTTTCAGAATCATTTCAGTCCCCCTATTTGTAAATCCTATTTTAATACACTCAATTAAAACTTTATATTTACTCCTACTGAAATTTAACTGTGAATAATTATAAATTTTTAAACCTCTCTTCCTTTTAGAAAGGAAAGTTTTGAAAATCCATTTCAGTCTCACTCCCACCCTTTGATTTCACTTGTATGTGTACTATAGGAGAATGCTGGAGACATCAAGGCTCTCTGGAAACTGGCTTCTTGTGCCATGTGTTTGCTGGCTGCAGAAGACTGAGCTCTGATGAGACCAAAGTCAAGTCTGTCCAAACAGTGACAACCAGAAAAAGTGGCATCACTAGGATTATAAGTTATGGGTCAAGTTGCTTGTCTAGGAAGCTTTAAGGGAGACATGAGATGAGAGAATTCAGATTAGCTAGGCAACTGGTTATGTGAATATGTGCTTGTATTCTCTCCAACCTGCTTCCACTTCTAATAAATTAATATAGTCTCCAGAGAATGTTAATCCTGACACAAAAATCCTATCTAGAAAGAAGTTTGTTCTTGAAAAAATATGAGATTATTTCTTATTACTGATTCCCTTTCTATATAGTTATTAATCATTCCTCTAATAAAACAATCTCAATTCCTCCTTACCCTCGGAATCACAGTAAGTCTCATTGGTCTAAAGTTTACAATCTTTCTCTTCTCTTTTTTTGAATATCAGGAAAGCATTTGACTTTCTCTAATACTATGATATCTTTTCTATTCTTCATGATCTTTCAAAGATCACTGAGAGTTGCTAAATAATAACATCTACCAGTTCTCTCAATACACGAAGAGAGATTTCAACTAGACCTCCTGACTTGAACAGATCAAGGGCAGCTAAGTGTTCTCCTATTATCTATTTATCTGGGATTTCAACTCCATTTCATTAATTTTATTCCTGTCCTTTCTAGTCCAAAGATTATTACACTCTGGAGAGGAAATAGAAGCCAAACAATACCATATAACAAATAAATTTCTCCCTCAATTTTTCCACCTCTTGCCTCCCAGAGAACCACCCAATAAAACAAAAATATTTTAAAAGTTGAGTATTTCTGCTTTTCTGTCATCATTTGTTATCACTATCCAATTCACACCCTCCCATCTTTTCTTTGACTCTCTTTTTAAAACATATAGCTTTGAAAAATCCCTTTTAAATTGCCCTTATCATTAGATTAAATCTAGGGAAAATGTATATTAGGTGATGAAGGATAAAAAAGGAAGAACAGAAAGAATAATGGGCATAATTACTATACAAATGTATATTTTTTAAAACACTAAAATTAAGCTAATATAATGTCAAATACAATAACAGTATCAATATCTGATTATTAATAATTGTAGTGCATGCTTTGTCTTCTAATAATGCACTAGAAAACAAAAAAGCAAAAATTGTAATCTTTCAATCAGGTAATTATTTTTAACTTCTGGAGAACACATATTTGGAGGCTTGTTTTGAAGATTTGACTGAATTATTTGTGATTTGATATAATATTTTGGGACACATAAGATGGATGGAAAGTGAATACAAAATTGAGGCATAGTCCTACTATATGTCTAAGTCTGAAAATGTTACATTCCCTCAATTGTGACTTTTTCATTTTTGCCCTTGAGATTCTAAATCATTATTCCCATGAATTTTGATATGATTTTGTCTGTCTCGATAAAGCATCTCTTGGTAGTTTGATTGGCATTGGTAATATCAGCTTTTTATATTGTTATGGCCAACTCATGAACAGATAACTTATTAAAAAAAAAGAAAGATGAAAGAGAAAGAAAAATCAATATAATCAATACATCATAAAAAAACTGACAATATTTGCAATATTGCACATTTATAGAATTCTCATCACCTATTCAAAGGAATGAAGATGTCTGAAAATATTTACAAAATACCTAATTTATGCCTCCCACTTTACAAAGTAGTAGAGTGGGAGTGTCTTCTGATACCTCTTCTTTGGAATATTGTTTGTCTTTATAATTTCACAACTTTTACTTATGATGATTTCTGTATGTGTTTTTTCTGTTTGCATTGTTAGTCATTGAATATAGTATTTTTTGTCTCTCCTTACTTCACTTCTCATGAAATCATATAAAGCTCTCCATGCTTCTCGAAAATCATCATTTTCATAATTTCTTACAGCATGATAACATATAATTGTATGCATGCGTCATAATTAGTTTAGCCATTCTTCTATCAATGAGCATGATTTTGTTTCTAATAATGCACTGTTATAAATATTTGGGTGTGCGTAGAGACTTTCCTCTTATTTCTAACTTCATAATGCCCTTCTTTAGAATAGTAATAGAATTTCTGGGTATGCATGTTTAATCAATTTATTTGCAAACTTTCATACGACTTTCCAAAATATTTACAGTGGTTCACAACTCCATCAGCAATGCACTTTTATGTCTCTCTTCCAAACAGGTCCTCTAACAATGAGTATTCCATCTTGTGTCATTCTTGCTAATTTGTAAGGCATTAGTTGAAATTTCATGATAGGTTTGATTTCCATTTCCTTTATTTGTGATTTAGAGAATTCTTTGCTTATGATTTGGAATTTTTTGGACTATTTGTTCATATCTTTTGGCCACTTGACTATTAGTAAATAGTATATGTATGTATATATATATATATATATATATATATACATATGTATGTATGTATGTATACATAATATGTGGGTGTGTATACTTCTAAAATGTATGTCAACTGTTTACATATTTGAATACTATACCATTTTTTGAGAAATCTGTGTAAGGATGGAATTTGTACAAAGGGGATGGGACAAAAGAAGCCAGAGAAGGAGTGACTGATGGTTGGTGACAGTTGGTGACAGTTGAGTGACCAAAGAGATTCTGGTGAATTCTCCAGAGGGGAGAGAGAGGGAAGGTTTGTTGGTGGAGGTCTGAGAGAGGTCCTTGGAAGGAGGACATCTCAGCTCGAATCCTGGCCTAAGGGCTTCCTGAGGATCTTTCTTTGGACATTGAAACCTTGATTCCCTGGTCAAAAGCATCCAATCACTTCTCACCCAGCAATATTTCAATCATTAAGTCAGCTATTAGACTCTATTTTGGGAGCGATCTCTTAGGCTCCTCCCCCCAATTATCCAACCTTGCTGTGAGACCCTTTCTGGTCTAACTTGCAATTATAGAAAGGATGGAAATAGGAAATAGAAAAATAGAAATAGAAGAGAAGGGGCAAGGGGAGACATGTGGAGGTGGGAACCCCAGAGGTTCCCACCCAAGTGATGGACCCCATAGAAATAGAGAAGAGGGCACCCCCAAATCCCTTTGCCCTTCACCCCTTCTCCCAACCCCTAAATTGCAAACAATAAAAGCCATTCATTACTCAGATAGTGTTCCAGAGTGCCTGAGAGACGAGGGGGAGGGAAATCACAGCTTAGTCTGGCTGCCTCCATCTTGAAGCTAGTCCACCCACTGTGAAGTTTACTGACTTTGGGGGAGGCTTGCATGAACCCTACCCTAATTCAGAATCTGATTGGAGTCCCCCATACCTCATCTTATAGGGAAGCCTCATCCCCAACTCCTGTGGGTTGGCATGACCATCCAGGTCACCCAGGTTGGGGGTGACACCCCCTAGAAGTCTAGCCAGTGTATATCTTGAGGGAGGGGAAAGCTAGAAGAGAGTCTCACCTCATAGACTCTCTCTCTCTCTCTTTCTCTGCCCCCCTCCATCCCTAATATTGGTCAGCTGGCAGAAAGATATTTCTCCCATTTGATTGTTTATTTAGTTATCCTCACTGCAGTACTTTCATTTGTGCAAAATCTTTTTTTAATTTCAAGTAATTAAAATACATATTTTTGTAATAGTGCTATTAAATTCTTAAATTATTCTGTTGATTCTCTCAGGTTTTCTAAGAAAATTGTCATGTCATCTACAAATAATTATTTCTTTTAGTTTTAGCAGGTGTTTATATTATTACTAGCACTTTTTGAATCATGCCAAATAAATAAAGAATGAACATCTTTGAATTATCTCTATTGGTTAGAAAAATTTTATGGCAAAAAAATAAAAGTTTATTTTTAGATACACATATTTTTATCATATATAATATATACCATGGTAGAACCATATTAATGATTCAAATATGATTTGTAGTGCTTTTATGAGTGTTTAATTTTCTCAGATGCTATATATAGGTATGGATGTGTTGGGTTTAATTTGTTTTTAATATGATTAACTGCATTTTAATGTAATTTTTTAATGTTTAATTATCCCCATATTCTGGGTATAAATTTGCATCAAGATTCATGAAAGATACTGGTCTATTGTTTTCTTTCTTTGATTTTTCCCACTCTGGTTTAAATATTTGAACCCTATTTATCTCATAAGAATTTGCCTGTATTTATGAAAATAATTTATAAAAAATAAAAGTTATTCTTTAAACTTTTGATAAAATTCATCTGTTCATTTCATGGACTTATGAATTCATAGACTTGAAGCTAGAAGGGATCTAAGAGGTCATATAATGCATTCATCTTCAATTTGCTAATTACCCAACTGAACCCTGCCAATTAATTTATAGGCCTAAAGGTAAAATAGCAAAGAAAAAGTTCATGTACAGGTATTATAATTCTAAATTTATTTCTCTAAAGCAACACTATCACTCTTTTCCTTCATCATATCTTCAACACTACTGTTTTTTATTTCTTTAAGTATTTATAACAGACAAGCAGGCAGTAAAATCTGTCCTGAGCTCTTGCTCTGAAAGGAAGAGCCATTCCAGAAGCAGGTATAATGATCAGCACCCTTTTATCATTTAACAAATTCAGAGCAATTACTTTTTACAAGTAGTCTGTTTACTAAGACCTTATATGTTCTGTAAGAACAGAAGTACTTTCACATAAATTGAATTCAGTCTGCCATATACCACCTCAGTTGCTGGAGAAATTGTGTTCAGAATTGTATCAATTTTTTTTTGTATCAAAATCATTTCTGAATATACCATGGCTGATGGATCAAGCCATTCTCTTTCTTAGATAAACCAGTCTTTTTGTGTTGACCTTTTGCTAGACTACCTAATTTAGTGCCAAACACAACTACTGATGCTTTCCTGACCTTTTGAAACTCATAAATTCGAGTGTAATCCATTTTATCTCTCACATTCCCTCACCAAAATCAAGTAATAAATGAAACAGGGATAGAAGCAACAACAGAGTCATTTTTTTACCTTTAGGTTGACTTCAGGGAAACCAGAGTCTAGGGCTCTTCCTCCACTCCAGATACTAGAAAAGAGAAAAAAGCAGATAATTTACAAGTTGTATTTTATACCGTTTTGTGTGATAAGTCCTAAAACATTGGCCAGCTTTAGAGGCACAAAGTTACAAAATCACAAATAGTTACAGAATTCTTAACTATGATCTGAAGAAAGCTACAAGCCCTCATTTTCTGTCAGGAAGTTCCAACAGAGGGCTCACGAAAACCTCAGTAACCTAAACTGAGCCTTCATTGTTCTATCTTTATTAAAATATTTCACTTTCTGAAATAAGATTATCTAAAAAGTGGTATTTTGTATTTTATTAATTTGGATAATTTATATTTTTGAGGATATAATTTTCTTTTTAAAAATTCTTTTTATCTAGCATGTGATTCTGGCATAGCAAGTTCTCATAATTATTTTTTTCTTATCAGTTGTGAATTAGTTTTAGTTTGACATTTTTATATTCCTTTCTCTACTTTTATCAGGTTATATGAAGATATAATGATTTTATTTTATTCATAAACAGCTTCTAGTATTATAATTTCTTTCTCTTTTTTCATGATTTCTTTTTCTGTTTTTTCAGTTCTCTGGGTTTTAATGACAGAATATCTGAATCTGTTTCCCTTTTTTGTATCTGTTAGATTTATCCAATTCTGAGAAAGGGAAATTAAAGTTTCTTAAAATTATTGGCTACTATTTACTCTTTCAACAGTTTGCAATTCAGTTATTTTTCCTTGATCAATTTAGATTCTATATCATTAGAATATATTGTTCTTCATACTCAAAGAAGACCAAAACACAGGAGTCAATACACAATGTATCCAAATGTGGCTGAGCAGATCAATACAAGATAAGAAAATTCCAACACAGGTTGGGCACAATAGTCTCTGTGAAAATCTGAAATGTAGATGTCTCTTAAATTTTTGGTCTTACATTTCTTTTAATCTAGTGCAGTTTTGCTTTGTTCATAGTGCTCAGTACCTTCTTTGATATGGACATGCCATGTTTGGCCAACCTCATGCCAGTGTCTCCCATGTCTCACAATCAATCACAGAAATTTTTAGAGAGACATTGAAAGCAACTTTGTATCACTTCCTTTAATCTCTGTGTGAATGCTTGCTTTGTGTAAAATCACTCATACAATAGTCTTTTAGTCAAATATTCATTTGACATTTGAACAACAAAGCCAGCCCACCAGAGTTGTATTTTCTTAATAGAATTTGAATCTTGGCTGTTCAGTTTGACTTCAGCTCAGTACATGGTGCCTTATCTTACCAGGCAATCTTCAAAATCTTCCTAAGAAAATTCAAATAGAAGTGGTTCAATTATCAGGCATGGCACTGGTAGAATGTCAAGGTTTGCCATCAGTATGGTAGCTGGCATTTATGCCATTTTTGTCTTCATTGAAGGCATCTGACAACAATACTGAAAATAACATGCCATAAAGCTAAGGAGCAAGCACACAAACCTGATTCTCTCCAGTAGTGAATAAAGTTAAAGAGTATGTAAGCATCATAAAACTGGCATAAAATACAAATGAACCAGGCAAACAAACTTTACCATGATCTTTATTTACCATAAGCCCTCATAACTGACAACATAAATGTTCTTAGTTAGATCAACACATATTATATACAGACCAAATGTCATTAGAGCAAATGTATATCTGGGGAAAAGGATTTATTAAAACTATATGCCAGGAGTCAAGATGGCTGCTTAGAAGGGGCGAAAATGTATTCCTCTGGGAAAACTCTTCCACATCAATCAAAACAAAGCACAAAGTGGGACAGAAAACCAAATTCAACAAGGCAGAGATGCAGAATCCTCCTGCTCTATTCAACTTAAAAGGTACAAAAAGAATATTGAATTTTCATGTTTAAGGAAAAGAAAGGAAGGTCCCAGTGCCCCTCTCCCACCTTCTGTGCTGAGACTCAGGGGGTCATTGGGATCTCAAGGAGAGGGCTCCAACCTTGCTAGCTACCACAAATACACAAATCTCAGGGCTCTGAACACAACAGGAAAAGAGGCAACAAGAAGAGAGAAAGAGAGAAGAGGACAGGCTGATCTCAGCCATCAGCCACCACACCTCATTTTATGCCTCTGCTTCTCAAAGTTTTGGCCTCAGGGCACATTCATTTCTACAGATCAGCTCAATTGGCTTAATCAAGTTTATCAATAGTACAGAGAAAAAGCTCTTAGAGGGCAGAATTGTTCAAACTCACAGAGCTAGCAAACAGCCAGAAGAACAAGTATACAAAATAGACAGAAATTCAAACTCAACAACAATTCATCCTGAAAAGTATGCAGATAGAGTTGAATTCTCAGGTATAAGTGAAAGATACAACATCCCACCTCTACCTACTGCACTGGGACCTGCCATAGGACTTGGGCAGACTGGGATCCCAGGGCAAAGGCTACAACCATGACAGAGTACCTTGGTACCACCACAGGAAGCTCAGGGCTCTGACTAGGCAGCTGGCAGGGAGTCAGCTGGCAGAAAGGAGTAGAGAAGAAGACAAAGGGTAAATACTTTCATACTTCACATTTTCACTTTCAACTTTAGACTCTGCTGGCAACTGGGGAAGATTTTACCTCAGCATACATTAATAGAACTGGTCAGCTCCATCAGCCTAATCCAGTTAATCAGTTGAGTAGAGAAAAAGAACTTTCAGGGCAGAAAATTCCAAACTCACAGATCCAGCAAATAAACAGAGGAGTAAAAATAAAGGCAATAATGAGGGAGAAAGAAGGAAAAATATGAGTAAACAACAGAAAAAGAAAAAATAAATTACAATTGACAGCTTCTATTCAGGTAATGAACAAAGAACAAATGGAATAGGAAAGGACCAAGGAACAGCAAGCAAAACTTCAGAAACTCCAGTGAATTGGACTCAGGATCTAGAAGAACTCAAAAAACAATTGAGAGCTTGAAAAAAATTAGAAAAGAACTTAAAAAGAAAAATAGGTCATCTGCAAAAAGAGGCACATGAATTAAAACAAGAAAAAAATTTGAAAGGCAGAATTGACCAGCTCAAAAACAAGGCAATGAAAGTAATAGATAAAAATAATGACCTACAAAGAAAAATAGATGAAAAGGAAAAGAAATATCAAAAAGTCAGAGATGAAATTCAGTCATTAAAAATTAGAATTGAACAATTAGAAGTTAATGACCTCACAAGGTAGCAAGAATCTATAAAACACAAAGAGATCATAGATAAACAGACTTATACAAAAATATTTTTAGCCACGCTTTTTGTGATAGCAAAAAAATGGAAAACGAGGGTATGCCTTTCAATTAGGGAACAACTGAACAAATTGTGGTATATGCTGGTGATGGAATACTATTGTGCTCAAAGGAATAATAAACTGGTGGAATTCCATGTGAACTGGAAAGACCTACAGGAATTGATGCAGAGTGAACAGAGCAGAGCCAGAAGAACATTATATACAGAGACTGATACACTGTGGAAAAATCTAATATAATGGACTTCTGTACTGGCAGCAATGCAATGACCCAGGACAATTCTGAGGGATTTATGGAAAAGAACACTACACACATTCAGAGGAAGAACTGAAGGAGTGGAAGCACAGAAGAAAAACAATCGTTTGAACACATGGGTTGAGGAGGACATGATTGGGGATATAGACTCAAAACAACCACACCAATGCAACTATCAATAATATGCAAATAAGTCTTGATTGATCACACATGTTAAAACTAGTGGAAATGTGTGTTGGATATGGGGGGGGGGGGTTGAGGGGGGCTGAAGGGGAAAGTAAAAACAAGAATCATGTAACCATGGAAAATTTTTCTAAAAAATAAAATATTTAAATGTAAATGTAAAAAATGTAAATGTAAAAAATCTACAAAACAAAATCAAAAGAATGAAAAAAATTGAGGATAATATGAAACATCTCATTGATAAAACAATAGACTTGAAGAATAGATCCAAAAGAGACAACTTAAGAAATATTGGACTACAAGTAAATCATGACCAAAAAAAAACCTGGATATCATTCTAGGGGAAAATTTCCAAGAAAACTGCCCTGATATTCTTTAATAAGACAGTAAAGTAGAGATTGAAAAAATCCACAAATTACCACTTGCACTCAATCACCAATTGACAATGCCCAGGTATGTTATAGTCAACCAAGTTCAAGAACTTCCAGACCAAGGCAAAGATATTACAATCTGCTAAAAAGGGAAATTAAAGTTTCTTACAATTATTGGCTACCATTTACTCTTTCAACAGTTTGCAATTCAGTTATTTTTCCTTGATCAATTTAGATTCTATATCATTAGAATATATTGTTCTTCATACTCAAAGAAGACCAAAACACAGGAGTCAATACACAATGTGTCCAACTGTGGCTGAGCCAAGCATTCAAATTCTATTAAGGGAATACAACTCTGGTGGGCTGGCTTTGTTGTTCAAATGTCAAATGAATATTTGACTAAAAGACTATTGTATGAGTGATTTTACACAAAGCAAGCATTCACACAGAGATTAAAGGAAGTGATACAAAGTTGCTTTCAATGTCTCTCTAAAAATTTCTGTGATTGATTGTGAGACATGGGAGACACTGGCATGAGGTTGGCCAACATGGCATGTCCATATCAAAGAAGGTACTGAGCACTATGAACAAAGCAAAACTGCAGTAGATCAGAAGAAATGTAAGACCAAAAATTTAAGCGACATCTACATTTCAGATTTTCACAGAGACTATTGTGCCCAACCTGTGTTGGAATTTTGACAATGCACAGGTATGTTATAGTCAACCAAGTTCAAGAACTTCCAGACCAAGGCAAAGATATTACAATCTGCTAAAAAGAAACAATTCAATAACATGGAGAAACAGTCAGGATTACACAGGACCTGGCTGCATTCACACTGAAGGACCAGAAGGCATGAAATATGATATTTCAGAAAGCAACAGAATGGGGCCCACAACCAAAAATCAACTGCCCAACAAAATTTAATATATTTTTGCAGGGAGAAGTGAGGTCATTTAATAGAATATTAATAGAATATTTAATAGAATATTAAATAAAAGAATATTAACAGAATATTAAAATTTCCAAGCATTCCTGAAGAAAAAAATCAGATTTAAATAGAAATTTTGTTGCCTAAATATAGAACTTAAGAGAATCACAAAAAGGTAATTAAGAAAAAAAAGAAAATTTGAGCAACTCAAAAAGGCCAAATGACCAATATTTCTATATGAAAAGATGATATTGGTAACTCATAAAAATTGTGATTATCATCTGAGTAGTTAGAAGAAGTATACTTAGAGCAACGTTTGGCAACCTTTTTGGCCATGAGAGCCATAAATACCTGAGGAAGGAGGAAGATGGAGGCAGAAGGCCCTGGAATATGGGGCAAGGGCTGAAGGGCCCCCTGGGGTACATCCTGGGGCTCTGCCCAGACTGGCCCATCAGGAGGTGGAGCCAGATATGGCTTGAAAGCTATACATTGCCAACCCCTGACTTAGAGTATACAGTGGTAAACTGTATAGGATTATATGACAAAAAATATATAAAACTCATAGTAAAAAAATGAGGATAATACTAAGAGAAATGGGGAAAGAGATAAAATGGGGTAAATATATGTCATAAAGAAACTTGGGGGGCAGGGCAGGATAAGAACAATATAATAGAAGTTGGGGACAGGTAATACTTAAATCTTACACTGATTGGAATCAGCTCAAAGAGGAAAGAACAGTCAGATCAAAAAGACAGAGAATTGTATTTTGCCCATTAGAGAAGTAGAAGAGTAATAAACAGGCTGGTGGGGAGGAGAGCAATACAAGTAAGGAAGAGGCTGGTGGAGGTCATTTAAAAGGCACTATAATAACAGGGGAATGATAAGAAGTGGGGGGATAAGAAGGGGAGTAACATTAGGGAGCACAAAGGAGGGAGATTGACAAAGATAAAAAGGTAAAAGGGATAAAGAGAAAAGGTATAATTAAAGGAGGAAGTCAAAATGGATAGGAATACACAGACAGTAATCATAAATGTGAATATGAATGATATGAACTCACCCAAAAAAGGAAGCAGATAGCAGAATGGATTTAAAAAAAAGCAGAATCCTACCATATGTTGTCTACAAGAAATGCACTTGAGGCAGGTAGACATACATAGGGTAAAGGTAAAGTGTAGCAGAATTTACTAGACTGCAACAAAGATAAAGAAGGCAGAAATAGAAATTATGGTCTCAGACAAAGCTAAAGTAAAAATAGATTTGATTAAAAGAGATAAGGAATGTAATTACATCTTGATGAAAGGCAGCATAAATAATGAAGAAATATTAGTACTCAATTTATATGCACCAAATGGCATATAAAGGAGAAACTAAAGAATTTTAAGGAGGAAAGAGATAGTAAAACCATACTAATGGGGGACCTCAACCTTCCCCTATCAGAACTAGATAAATCAAATCAAAAATAAATCAGAAGTCAGGGAAGTGAATCAAATATTAGAAAAATTAAAGCTAATGGATATCTGGACAAAAATAAATAGGAATAAAAAGGAATATACCTTCTTTACAGCAGCACAAGGCACATATACAAAGATTGACCTGTACTAGGGCATAAAAATATTGCAAACAAATGTAGAAAAGCAGAAGTAATGAATGCATTTCTTCAGATCATAATGCAATAAAAATCATAATAAGGGCTCATGGAAAGGTTAATTTTAAATTAATTGGAAACTAAATAATCTAGTTCTTTTAAAACTGGTAGGTGAAAGAACAAATCAAAGAAACAATTACTGATTTAATTGAATAAAATGACAATGAGGAAACAATATATTAAAATCTATGGGATACAGCCAAAGCAGTACTGAGGGGAAAATTTATGTCCCTGAGTGCAAATATCAACAAATTAGAGAGGGAAGAGATCAATGAAAAGAGCATGCAACTTAAAAAAAAAACTAGAAAGGGAACAAATTAAAAATCTCCAGATAAAAACTAAATTTGAAATCATATATATCAAAGGAGAAATGAATAAAATTGAAAGTAAAAGAACAATTTAACTAATTAATTAGACTAGGAGCTGGTACTTTGAAAAAATAAATAAAATAGAGATAGTACTGGTTAATTTAATAAAAATAGAAAGAAGAAAATCAAATTAAAAGTATCAAAAATGAAAAGGGCAACCTTAACTCTAATGAAGAGGAAATTAAGACAATTATTAAGAGCTATTTTGGCCACTTACATGGCAATAAATATGACAATCTAAGTGAAATGGATGAATATTTATAAAAACATAAATTCCTATATTAACAAAAGAAGAAATAGAATACTTACACAATCCCATCTCAGGAAAAGAAACTGAACAAGCCATCAAGGAAATCCCTAAGAAAAAGAAGCCCAGGGCGAGATGGATTTAAAAGTAGATTCTATCAAACATTTAAAGAACAAGTAAGCCCAATACCATACAAACTATTTGACAAAATAAGCAAAGAAGGATTTCTACCAAATTCCTTTTATGATATAAATATGGTACTGATCACAAAGCCATGCAGACCAAGAGAAAGAAAACTACAGACCAAATTCCTTAATGAACATGATGCCAAAATCTTAAATAAAATACTAGCCAAAAGACTACAGCAAGTTATCACAAGGATTATCCACTATAACCAGGTGGAATTTATACCAGGAATGTAAGAATGGTTTAATATTAAGAAAACCATCCACACAATTTACCATGTAAATAGCCAAACTAACAGAAATCACATGATTATCTTAACAGATGCAGAAAAAGACTTTCACAAAATACAACACCCATTTCTATTGAAAACACTAGCAAGTATCGAAATAGATAGTCCTTTCCTCAAAATTATAAACAGCATATATTTAAAACCATCAGAAAGCATCATCTGTAATGCTTATAAGTTAGAAGTCTTCCCAATAAGATCAAGAGGGAAGCAAGGATGTCCATTATCACCTTAATTATTTAACATTATACTAGAAATGCTAGCAGTAGCAATTAGAGAAGAAAAAGAAATTGAAGGGTTTAAAGTAGGCAATGAGGAAACTAAACAATTACTCTTTGCTGATTATATGATGGTCTACTTAAAGAATCCCAGAATATCAACTAAAAAGCTATTGGAAATAATCAACAACTTTAGCAAAGTTGCAGGATACAAAATAAATCCACATAAACCATCAGCATTTTAATATATTTCCAACACAACTCAGCAGCAAATGAGTATAAGTTTTGAACAATGATACATGTATAACCTAGTGGAATTGCTTGCTAGCTCTGGGAGGAGGGAAGGAACAGGGAGAGGAAAGAATGTGAATCATGGAAACATAGAAAAATATTCTAAATAAATTAATTAATCAATTTTTTAAAACTATATACCAAACCTTATACTATGCACTATGCATAGCAGAACAAGGAAACAAGATGGTCTCTGTTCTAAAGGATGTCACATACTAATGGGAAAAATAACATAAACAGAATAAGAGAAGAATGGCTGGTGGTAGTAGTGATAGTAGTGGTGTAATGGTGAAAATTAAAGGTTGGATAATAATTTTATGAAATTATGTGGTTGACAATATTTATTATATCTCAAGTAATAAATTTATTTTCAAAATAGAGGGGAAACAATAAAATAAAGAAATATGAAAAAGGTTAGAGAAAATGCTTAGAATAGCCCTCAGCCAGGAGGGCCAGTTGTGAGTAACCATAGAGGCACCTTCAAGATGGAAACTAGTCTTTCCAGAAACTAGGAAAGGAGTGTTGTGAGGAAGATTAGATTAATTATTGATTAAGAATTAAGGTTCATCTAGCAGGCTGGAGCTGGAACATTCTAGGATAGAATGAAGGAGGAGGAAGTGTGTGTGCCCTGAGAGAGGACTCCATTAGTGGTGGGCAAACTGTTGCCAGTCCAGGGAGATCTCAGACCCTGCTTCCTGATTTCCTTGGGATCCTGACTGGAGGTGGATTTCCAGCAACAACAGAGCAGCACCAAGAAAAGGAGAAGCTTGGGACCTGGTGGACAGTTTCTCAAGCACACTCTTTCTTCTTGGATATCTTGGACCACCTAGGATTTTGGCATCCTGTGAACCTCTTTGGAAAGCTGTGAGAACCCTCAAAGACACCCCTCTGATCCATAGCTGTGCTCCTCCACCTAATTCAAGTTTGTGTTGATTCAATCAAAAGGTGGACAAAGGAGAGTTAATCCTGTCTTCACAATCTAGTTAGGTATTGAAGTTAGTGTTAACTCAGGATAGACAATAGAGTAAAGAATTCTCTTTCACAGTGGTAAAGCATGATACTATTTGGGGGCAGGGTGGGGGAAGGGGGAGGAAGGGAATAAGACAATCAGGGTAAAATTGGAATAGACTAGAGTATATGCCTTGAGGGAAGGGAGCATTGTAGCTAAGACTTCTAATGATAAGGAGTATCTGGGCAAAGACTCAGTGATTATCAAGTCAGTCTCAGGCTGGTAACACCTCACTGTGGAAAGGCAATTAGGGTGGAGTTGGAGAAGAGTAGAAAATATGCTGGGAGAAAATATATTAATATTGATTTTTTTCTATGGTATTTTAAACATAATATAGTTTTCCTCTTTATCGCTATTGACATTTTGGTTTTTTATTTCTAGTTTGCTAGTATAACGGCAAAGTCTGTTATTTGAACTCTCCTGATATGAAATAAATTTTCTCTGATTTCTCATTTTAATTGTATATGTATCTTTGTCTTTTAGATGATTTCCTTGTAAATAGGTGAAATGTGTTTTATTTTATTATCAGTTCTGTCATTTTCTAATAATATTACATGATTTAATACATTTTTATTCAAGGTTTCGATTGTTACATTTGGATTTTCCTACTTTCATTTCTCTTATATAGATTTTTACCCCCTTCCTTAAGTTAGGTTTTGTCACAAAGGTTAGTTTTGTTCATGCTGCTGATATCTAAACCATTCATTTGGCACTTTGCTTTGTTGACTTGTAATTTTATCTTTTTATATATATTTTTTATTTTATCAAATAAGCAATCAGCCATTTGTGGACAATGACTTGCCTTATACTTTGAAACTCTAATCTAGTCAACAAAAATTTATTAAATACATACAGTGTGTGTATGATAAGTGTATAGCAAATAGAGAACCAGTCTCAGAGTTGTAACCTGTGTTCAAGTCTAAGCCTTGATAATTATTTTTTGTCTCCCTGAGAAAACTGTTAACCCCCTAATGCTTCAGACAACATTTTAAGATCCGTAATTTACAGAATACTTGCTTTGGCAGAAGATCCGCACCAGTCTGGATCCTTCTTTAGAGTTGGGAGATAGATCTGTGCAATTTATGCCATACATCATTTCTGAATCAACATTATATATAACTGATGCTATCTTTCACATGGTGATAAGGACAATCATGAAAATTTCCTAGGAAGGAAGTAAAATATTTGCTAGGAATTATCTCAGGCATTCAAAGTCACATAAGTAATTAATAATTATATTTAAAAAACAATTCCATAATCTCCTCTTCTCTCCACTCGAAAAGATTCAGTCCACAATGAACCCTTGGAGGAGAGTTTGCATTTCTTCATAAGAAGTAAATTTTGACTTGCAGACTTTTCTAGGTACTAGAAAAAATTATAATACTGCTGTATCCAATGGCAAGGCAAAGTTGTATCTCAGGCAGATTTTCAGAACTGAGAGGAGAGGTTTTTCCATTGTCTCTTAGTTTAAAAAAATAAACATATGCAAAGATGCCACTACCATAATAAGATTAGTTTGGGAAATTATTAAATGTTCTCATTTCTCTGCCAAAGAGCCCTCAGAAATTCACAGCTCATTAGAACCTTCAAAGTAGTTAATAAACAAAGCTTACTATTATTGCCTAATTAAAATATATCTCATTTCAACATTTTATTATCCACAATTAAGATTCTTCTGCTTGTAGAGGTTATATAAAAATTACTATTCTGACTTCCTTTAATTGCAAGTTTCACAGGGTAGCTCTGTCATATCAAAACACATAGAAATTGGAGTTGAAAAAATATGTCATCTACATTTCTAAGATTGTTGAAATAACTAAAGAATAATCCTGAGGATGCAAAATCATCTCTTTAGTTAAGATATTTTAGCTTTTTATGTTTAATCTCTGATTCATTAATATAACTATAAATAGGAGAGCTATATTATGCTTTTAATTCTTTGACCATCTTTTTGTAAACACCCAAATTTAAAATTTTTATATCATTATACTTTGTTTTCTCATTATCTTAATTTTTGAATATGCCCTTTCCCCTTTCTGTTACTCAATAACCCACTGGTAACAAAATAAAGAGTTCTCATTTTATTAGTCATCTACTTGTGCCTTGTCATTAAGAAAAATATTAGCTAGCAAGACAAACACAGGAATATCATACAAAAGGATATGCTATCTTTTGTACTCGTAGTTTGCCACCTCAGCAAAGTAAGAAGAGTTGCCTTTTTTTCATTTTTGTTCCAAGATCAACATTGATCATTATAACTATACAGCATTCTATTTCATTTTACTCTTGTTTATAACATATGTAGTCTTTTTTAAACCCTTACCTTCCATCATTAAATCAATATTGTGTATTGGTTCCAAAACAAAAGAGAGGTAAGGGCCCGACAATGGGAGTTCAGTAAATTGCCCAGGGCCACACAAATAGGAAGTGCCTGAAATAAAATTTAAATCCATGACCTCTCATCTCTAGGCCTGGCTCTTAATCAATGGGGCTACCTAGATGCCCCACAACATATATATTCTCATCTTGCTTCTGTTTACTTCTACATCAGTTCATATAAGTCCATGCGATGTTTATTTCTTCATTTTTTGCAGTTAAGTTATATTCTATTTGATCCATGTACCCACAATTTGTTTGATGATTTATCAATGAATGGGCATCAGCTTTGTTTTCCTATCTTTGCTACCACCCAAGAATATTTCTATAAATATTTTGATTTATATCCTCTTGTACATAACAGAGTATGTCTACCATTAGAATCTCTGTGCCAAAGGGAATGGATATTTATTTTATTCACTTGTTAGAGCATATTCCAAATTACTTCTCAGAATGGCTACACTGATTAGCAGTTCCACTAACAGTATATTAATATGTCTAAAGTTTCACAGATTCTTCCAAAAATGACTCAATATTTTATCACTCTGATCAATTTGCTGAATGTGAAATGTAACACAAATTGATTTATTTTGTAATTTCCATAATATTATTCAGAGTAAATGTTCATATTTTAATAAGGACTTCTTTTCTGTCCATTTGTTTATGTCCTACTACTTGTAAAAGTAAATGTGGAATAAAAATATTGGGAAAATAAAAATAAGGAAAATACATGAAGATATGAAAGAAAAGAATAATACATACTAGATTACATTAAAAAATAACAGCCACAAAATCAAGATAAAAAAGTGTCAAAGTAAAACAAACCTTATAAGAACTCAAAAGCAGAGGATATCTATATTCATATAAATATACATATTAATATATATATGCATATATATAAAACAATCTATACATTTTTAAGCAAATTATAAGCAATATATAGTTTCTGGTTCTACACATAATTTTTTCATTCATTTAAATATTTTTTGGAGGTAGTAGTAATTAGGTATATAATTTTAAAATTGGAAAAAATGGCCTTTGAGCATACATATTTATAGTTATCTATATATCATGTTTGTGAATGTAGAGGGGCAAAGAGAGACAGGGAGAGAGAGAGATTTTTAAAATTGAAATGAATGTTTAATTTTTATTTTTTCTAATTCATTAAATCTATTAATGCTTTAATTAGTTTCTTTTTTTCTAAATGAAATAATACTTCATCAGAAAATGATAATTTTCTCTTTATTTCCCAATTTTAAATATATAATTTCTTTTTCTTCCCTTATTGTTATGATCACCATCCTTAAAACTAAGCCAGATATGAGCTTTATCAAACCTTTAGGCCTGAGGGATTGTGGGTAGATGGCAGAGTAAGCTATGAGACTACTTTTTCTTTCTGAATTCCCCCACAAACAATCAGAAATAACTCCACAAAATCAATGCTAAAAATGTCAAAAACAGATAAGAGTTAGGAGTAAAACTGAGCAGCCAAGGGACAAATGAGGAAGGTTTCTGACTTCCCTTGTCTCAGTCTCACCAGATAGCACAACACCTCTGACTAAACACTACAGAATCTACAAGGGACAACCCCTGGGTGCAGTACCTACAGTCTCACCTTGCCTACTAGACCTGGGAGCTTATATAGCAGATATTGGTGGAGTCAGCAGGAATCAAGCCCTGGGAGCAATTGTGTGGGCTGCAGCCTCAGCCCCAAAGATTCCCACTCATAAATAGCCAGGGGCTTACTGCTGAGGAGGGAAGAACTTTGGGGGTCCAAGCAACCAGATGCATGCTCTATCCCAAGCAGTGGCTACAAAAGAGGAAGAGTGAGGATGCAGCACACACTGTTGAATGCCATAGGGGCTAGGGCCCTGTCAGCTGGGGTCACTCCCAGGTGAGTGGAATCTCTGACTGATGTCACAAGAGGGAGGTGAGCTGTCTAGAGCACCTGAGGTCAAGCACAAATTGGGTTAGGGGTGGTGGTTAATTGAGGTGATAAGGGAAGAACTCTAAGGACAAGTTAATGAAAGGATTTTTAAAATCAAATTTATATCTAGAAATAGAAATGTAGGGTTTGGGGGATAAAGAAGGAATTTTTTGAAAGAAAGGTAAAATAAGAACTAAATGGTAAGAGACAATGAAGGGACATATTGAAGGGTGGGCTAATTTAGAACTAGAATGACAAAGGGGAGAGGACAAGGGAAGAGTTCTAAGAAGTGTGAATTGGAGAGATAATAGACAGAAGAAATTGGATTTCTGAGGAGGCATGGGGTGAAAAATTAGGAAGAGAAGAACAAGCAGTGATTAAAAATAGAATGGAGAAACATTGTACACAGAGACCAATACACTGTGGTAAAATTGAATGTAATGGACTTCTGTACTAGCAGCAATGCTACGACCCAGGACAATTCTGAGGGAATTATGGTAAAGAACGCTACTCACATTCAGAGGAAGAACTGCAGGAGTGGTAACACAGAAGAAAAACAACTGCTTGAACACATGGGTTGAGGCAGACATGTTTGGGGATGTAGACTCGAAACTACCACACCAATGCAACTATCAACAATTTGGAAATAGGTCTTGATCAATGACACATGTTGAAATCAGTGGAAATACACATCAGCCATGGAAGGGGGGGGGGGGACCTGGGAGGTGAAGTCGAAAGTAAGAGCATGAATTATGTAACCATGTTAACTTTTCTAAAAAATAAATATTAATAAATGTTTAAAAAAATAGAATGGAAAGAAATACACAACTCCTTACCTACCCTCCAGTTTCTTAATATGTACACCCTTCTAGGTATCCCTTTCTTTACTCATCCCATTGCTTTCTTTTCTCTTAACCTACCTCCCTTCTCTTAGATCCTTAGTGCTTAAGGGGATTCAGTCCCTCCTTTATTCTATATTTGTGTTGGTAAACCTATGGCATGTGTGCTGGAGTGTACCAGAGTGTGCTAGAGGGGGCTGTTCCCTTCCCCTTCCCGACATGAGCCTGAGGACATTCTCACAAGACTTGCCTGCCTCTGCCCAGCAGCCCAATGGGATTGCTTCCTCCCTCCCCTGTCGGGGATAAGTGGGTGACTCACATGAAGTGTGAGAGTTGCAGTTTAGCACTTATTCTCTAAAAAACTTACCTTCATTGTCCTATACCTTCACCTTCCTGTTTCTCTGTACATGAAAAAGACTTAATCTTTTAGTTTTATATATTGTTCCTTCTTTTAACTCAGATGAGGTGTCCTAATACTAGCAGGCTCCACTTGTCTTTTAACTAGATAAAGCTAACCAAAAAAAAATAAGAAAAAAGTAGAAAATATGAATAGAATCTTAGATCAATTAAAGATAATAGATATCTCAAGAGAATTGAATGGGAACAAAAAAAAGCTTACCTTCTTCTTAGTGGTACCTGATACCTTTATAAAAATTGACCATATATAAACTTTATAGTTACAAGATGGAAAGCAGAAATATTCAATGCATCCTTTTCAGGTCATAATGTAAGAAAAAGTATATGATGATGGACCATGGAAACAAAACCTGAAAACTAATTGGAGACTAAATAACTTAATCTTTAAGAATGAGTGAGTTAAAGAACAAATCACAGAAACAATAAATAATTTCATTAAAGAAAATGATAAATAATGAGACAATATACCCCAACCTTTAGCAAAAGCCGTTATTAGAGAAAAATCTATATCTCTAAAAGCAAATTTTAATAAAATAAAGGAAAATGAATTGGGAATACAATTTTTATTACTTTTATTTATGTATTTATTTATTCATTCATTCATTCATTTATTTATTTTTAAACTCTTAACTTCTATGTATTGGCTCTTTGGTGGAAGAGTGCTAAGGGTGGGCAATGGGGGTCAAGTGACTAGCCCAGGGTCACACAGCTGGGAAGTGGCTGAGGCTGGATTTGAACCTAGGACCTCCCGTCTCTAGGCCTGACTCTCAATCCACTGAGCTACCCAGCTGCCCCCCGGGAATATAATTTTTTAAACTAGAAAAAGACCAAATTAAAAATTCCCAAATAAATACCAAGTTGGAAATATTAAAAACTAAAGATGAGATGCTTAAAATTGAATGGAGCAAGCAAAGCCATTGAATTAATAAGTAAATCAGGGAGTCTATTTTATGAAATTAATAAAATAGATAAAACATGGGCAATATGATTTTTAGAAAGAGAGAAGAAAACTAAATCACTAGCATTCAAAATGAAAAGGGTAAATATACTACCAATGAAGATGAAATTAAGGCATTTATTAGGGGTTGTTTTGCTCATACACATATACAAACAAATTTAGCAATATAAGTGAAATTGAAGAATACCTACAAAAAGTTAAATTGCCTAGTTTATCAGAGGGGAAATAGTATATCTAAATAAAACTTATTTAGAAAAAGTAATTGAAAAACCTATAAATGAAATTCCTAAGAAAAAAGCATGAGGACCAAATGGATTTACAAGTGAATTCTACCAAATATTCAAAAATCAACTAAATCCAAAATTCAAAAATTATTTGAAAAATCAGGTAGAGAAGGGGTTTTACCAAACTCCTTTTATAAAACAAATATTGTGCTGATGCCTAAAATAGAAGAGCAAAAATAAAGAAAATTATATATCAATTTCATTAATAAATATGAGTGCAAAAAATCTAAATAAAATACTAACCAGGAGACTACATAATATATTACAAAGATTATACATTGTGACCAAGTAGAGTTTATACCAGGAATGTAGAGATGGTTTAATATGAAGAAGATTTTCAACATAATTGATAATATTAATAAAAAGTAATACAAACCATATGCTATCTTAGTGTATGCAAAAATACCTTTCACAAAGTGTATCACTCATTCCTATTAAAAACTCTGGAAAGCAAAAGTATTAATGGATTTTTTTTTCTTAACATGAGATGAAGTATCTACCTAAAACTATCAGGAAGTATTATTTGTAATGAGGATAAGCTAGAAGTCTTCCTAAAATCAGGAGTGAAACAAGGATGCCTATTATCACCAATATTATTTAACCTAGTATTAGAAATGCTAGTTAGAAACCTGGTATTAGAAATAACTATGAGAAGGAAAAGAAACTGAAATAATCAGACTCGGCAAAGAGACAATAAAACTATCTCTTTTTACAGAAGATCTGATGGTATATATGGAAAATCCAAGATATATAACAAAAACATTAATCGAATTTATCAATAATTTTGGCAAAGTAGCTGAATTTAAAATTAATCCACATAAATTATCAGTATATTTATATATTACTATATATAGCTAGAAAGAAATATTCCATTTAAAATAATCATATGTAGGATAAAATACCTGGGATTATGCTTGCTAAAGAGACTCAAGAACTACTTGAACATAATTATAAAACTCTTTTTATACAAATAAAGAAGTAGGTGTCAGAAACACAACTTACTTCCTTCTAAAATATCCTCTCAGTTATACTGTATATACATATTATTTGCTTATTATTTTCTTATATTTGAATGTGAGTTATCTCTATAAATGTAGCTAGAAGAAATATTAGGTATACACATAATAATACCTATACACACATATAAATATTCTTATTAATATGGCACTTTAAGTTTTATAAAGTACTTTCTTCATAATAACCCCATTATTATTATATCTGCTATCCCAGGTTGCCATTTATACAAATAATTATATATCATGGGTTTTTATATTTGAAAATTACCAATATATTATGAACATATAATTTAATCTATAATGAGAAAATTTTTGAGATATATTATTATATATAATATTAAATATGCATAAATAAATATGTTAAAAATAATAAAATATTATGTTAAACAGAATGTCTACGTTGATGAAATCATAGAACCAAAGGTCATGTTATAAAAAACCATTTCTGTATAAATGTACATATATAGATATACATATACATATATATAGATATAGATATAGATATACGCACATAGATAGATAGATAGATAGATAGATAGATAGATAGATAGATACCTAAATACACATGACTTCATTAGATCTCTGATTTCATCAATGCAGGCATTCTATTTTAAGACTGCAGTTCACCACTTTGCCTTTGCCTATACTGTGGAGCTAGATGAATAGAGCTAAAAATCAGGAAAACATGAATTCATATCCATACTTATACCCTTACTAATTGTGACTTTCAACAAGTCACTTAATCCCTATGTGTCTCAGTTTTATCATCTACAAAATGTGTAAAAACAGCACCTATTCCCTAGGTTTGAAAACAATATATTATTTGTAAAGTAATTTTTAAACCTTTGAGTGCTATATAACAGATAGCTATTATTATGTTAATCAAAAATTAGCCATTTTAAGTTTGACTAATATTCTGGGATCTTTTTTTTTTAACTTCTGTTAGATAATGGAATTGAATTAGGTGACCTTTAAATATAAAAATGAATTACAGACAGGCATTTATTAATCACTTACTATATATAAAACATAGCCTAGTATAAACTATTTGTTCATTGACCTTTGTATGATCTTCAACTTTGATTCTTTGAAAACTGATTTATTCCACAACACAGCAATGTGGTTCATATGATCCCTTTTATGATTTTTAAAATTATAACTAACTCTCATTCATATGTATTAATAGAGGACAGGGACTTCATAGATAATTACCAAAATCTCAGTTTTTCCAACAGTTGTAAATTTTCATCTGAACTGTTAAAAATATGTCAACCAATTTGTTTCTTCTCTCCTTATATCTGTCCACATTCTATTATAAGCACTAATTATAGAAATTATTTAGCAGGAAGTCATAAGGAGAAATGGCAAAGGGTTTAGATAATCAGAAAACAAATGCAGTAAAGTCTGTAGTCTAGAAGATTTCTTTCTGTCCATGCTGGAAATCTCCCATTATATTCATCTCCTAAAACCACTTTTGTTTTTCAAAGAATTCAATATGCTGTGTAATTTTATTTGAAGCTGAAATTGGCAGATCTGTGCTGTCTTAAAGTTATTCAACTAAAATGAGTAATGTAATAATAAGGAGAGCCAGCCACCAATGTTAGGGATGGAGGGGAGATAGAGAAAGTCTATGATGGGGTGATACTCTCTTCTAGCTCTCTCCTCACACCAAATATACACTGCCGAGAATTTGAGGGGGTGTCACCCCGAAATTGGGTGACCTGAATGGTCATGCTGCCCCACAGGAGTTGGGGGAGAGGCCTCTCTATAAGATGAGGTATATGGTACCTTAATCTGATTCTGAATGATGGCGGGGTTCATGCAACCCTTCCCCAAGGTCAGGCAACTTCACAGCGGGTGGTCTGGCTCCAAGCTGGAGGCAACCAGACCAAGCTGTGACTTCCCTCCCCATTGTTGTCTCTCAGGCACTGTGGGATGCTATCTGACTAATGAATGACTTTTATTATTTGCAATTTAGGGGTTGGGGAAAGGGGTGAAGGGCAGAGAGATTTTGGGGTGCCCTCTTCCCTATTTATATGGGTCCATCACTTGTGTGGGAACCTTTGGGGTTCTCACTCTGAAGATTCTTCTCCCCCCCTTCTCCTTCTGTTTCTATTTCTATTTCTATCCTTTCTATAATTGTATGTTAAACCATTGTGAGAGGGAAATTTAAAATATTTAAGGTATGGTGGTCTCCAGGAATCAGATTAGATTGATTCAATAATTGAAAATAGAAGTCAGGATGGCTTTTATAGAAGTTTATTTACAATTAGGAAGGTTGAAGGTAGGGAAATAGAGAGAGAGAAACTCTGGCCCAGATCACTAGAGGTCTGGACTGGGTGAGAATTTAGAGGTTAATTAAACAAGGCTATTAGACACAAGGTCTTTGATGATTAGAGAGGCAAAGAAGCCTCCTTGAGAGTAGAGACTCTAGAAATGCCAAGGGAGGCAAAGGGAAGTCAGCCTAACTTACCCATGTGACAATTCAGAGGGAAGCCACCTGAGGTCTCAGCAGAGATCCTTCAGCACCCAAGTTCAAAGTGCCCAACTGCCTTCACAGGAAGTTACCATCATATTTGAAAGGTAGCATCTTTTGTCACTTCCTGTATCCACCTCTAATTCAAGTGGACAAATGGCAGCCTCAACACTGTTTTGGACTGCCCCAGGGGCAGTCCCTTGTTCTTGATTTGTTACTTATTATCACTTGTGGGTAACTCATCTCCTTCCCACTAAGTTGGGTAGGATGACATTATCTCTGATGGCTAGAGTCTAACTATGAATGAAGATGAGCTAATTCCATTTACACACTGGAAAGGGTCTCTCAACAAGGTTGGGTAATAGGAGAAGGAGCTTAAGAGATCGCTCCCAAAATGGAGCACCAAAACTTAGCTGACTCCTTGGTTGAAGTCTTGATGGGTGTTGACCAGGGAATCAGGGTTTCAAGGTCCAAAGAAAGATCCTCAGGAAGCCCTTAGGACTGGATTCGAGCTGAGATGTTCTCCTCCTCCCTCTCTCCATCCTCCACCGGAAGTTCTCTCCTCCTCCTTCCTCCTCCAGAGACTTCCCAGAATCCTCCTGGTATCCACTGTCACCAACTGTCAGTCACTCCTTCTCTGGCTCCTTTTGTTCCATCCTCCTTGCACAAATCCCATCCTTACAGTTACAAATTTAAAATGAGTTATTGATTTTGATTTCTGGAAACTAGAGTTTCCATTTTTAAAGAGACTAAGCTCACAACATCTTTCCTCTGTATTCTTGGAAATTCTTGGAAGTTTTCATAATGTTTTCTGGATAACTACACATTTTTAAAAAATATCCTTAACATGTTACCCAATATTTAAAATAATATGAAAATTATCTCTTATTGCATCATTTAAAAAGAAACAGCCAGGGTCAACTAGGTGACTCAGTGAATTGAAAGTCAAGACTAGAGGCAGGAGGTTCTGGTTCAAATTCGGTCTCAGATACTTCCAAGCTGTAGGAGCATGACCAAGTCAATTAATCACCATTGACTATCCCTTACCATTCTGCCTTGGAAACAACACACAGTAATGATTCTAAAATGGAAGGTAAGGGTTTAAAAAAAAAAAGAAAAGAAAGACTCTAAAATTTTAAATCTAGGAAATAAATTGAATATTCTAAAAGTTTATGTTCAAAATAGAAGTCTATTTAAAATAATTTTATCGTTTGTTTTTCATTTCACTCGTATTTTTTAATGCATCTCTTAAACTTTCCCTTCACAGTTATCCCTATTACCAAGAAAAAGTAGGGAAAAAAGCAGTTCTGCAAATTCTGGCATAAGTAGTATTCTATACTATAGTATCCCACCACTGCAAAGAAGGAGAAATGATATATTTTCTGATACTGAAGTTAAGAGTGATCATGATAATTTCAAAGACTTCAGTTAGCATCACTTGGTTATTTTTTTATTTCCATTGTTATATCATTTTGTATATTGTTTTCCTGCTTCTGCTTAACTTAGCTTGCATCATTTCATTTAGATTTTCCCAAACTTCTCTGTATTCACTATAATCGACATTTCTCATAAACATATTAAAGTTTTATTATATTCAAGTGCCATAATTCATTTAGCCATTTCTTAAATAATGGACATGCACTTTGTTTTCAATTCTTTATTGCTATTACAAAAATGTTATTATAAATAAAGAGATGATTTTTTTAATCATTGACTTTTTAAGAGTTTATACTTAGTAATGGAATCTCTGGGTCAAAATGTATCCTCATTTTAGTTACTTCCTAAAGATAATCCCAAATTGCTTGCAGAATGGTTGATCCTAATTTTTCAATTTGATTCAACGCCACTAGCCGTATATTGTTGTGTCTGTTTTCCTACAACAATTTTTACATCAGTTATCTCATCTTTTTGTTACTTTTTTCAATTTGCTGAATTTGAAATGAATCCTCAAAGTTGCTTTGATCTACAATTGCCTAACTATTATTTTTTACACTATTTTTTTCATATGATAACCTGAACGGTGCCTGACTCAGGACAGTTCCCACCTAGTTTAATTTCAACATTGGAATAAAATGTGACATAGGTAAGTCATTCAACAGTTAATGAAAAACCTACATAGGCAGAGCAACAAAAGGCTATTCAACTAGAATAAGTTTTAGAACACTGCTAGTGGAGCTGTGAACTGATCCAACCATTTTGGAGAGCAATTTAGAACAGTGTATACCCTTAGAACAAGCAAGGGCAAAAGGAAAAGAACCCATACTTTCAAAAAAAATTATAGCAAATCTCTTTGTGGTGGAGAAGAATTGTAAATTGAGAAGATGCTCATCAATTGGGGAATGTCTAAACATATTGTAGTATATAATTGTGATAAAACACTACAGTGCCATAAGTAGTAATGAGCAGGCTAATTTTTTTTTTGAAAATTGAAAGAACTACACAGGATAATGAACAGTAAAATGTGTAGAGCCAAGAGAACATTATACACAGCCACAAAATTAATTCTGGAAAAATAAATTGTGAATGTTACTTCCAGATTGCTAACTGAAAGGGGAAAACATGAAAAACTTAATTTGTGTGAACATATCAGTCATCCAAATAACTTCTGGGTTGAGATGTGGAGATGGGAGGGCTGGGACACTTGTGGATAGAATTTATTATATAGATATGAATGAAAAAATGATAAACTTATAAGAAATTTGTGATTTCATTTATGTACAGTCTTCTTTTTTTCTTTATATATGGAAATGCTTGTTTTATTTGGAATTTAAAAAAAAGAAAAAATATCAAACTAAAAACTCTATCTCTCCATTTCTATTAAATAAATGATCCAACCAGACCAACATTGACTTTCTTGGGACTGCTCAATAAAGATAAAACACGTGATAAAAATGATAAAAATCTTCAGTAAACCTGACCCATCTGAATGACTATCATTTTGGAATATTCATTATTTTCTGCTGAATGTCCATTTGTTCCCATTTTAATCTTTCCTAAATGAAGCAACTGAGAGAAGAACATGTGTATAATGTGCAGGGGTGTGTATAGATATGATAAAGATAGTCTACAAAAAAAAAACCAACCAACAACCAAAGATATGTATTAAACAAAAAAGTTGATTCAATTGAATAAAGCTCCCTTGCTTGACTTATCCACCAGCCAAATGATCCCTTCTCTATCCCCCAAGGTCCTCCTGGCTGCTCTAAAATCACATAATTACACAGTGATGTCAATAATCTGATCTCTTAGTACAATGAGAAACCAACACCCGAGGAATATCTCAATATGCTTTTTTTCCTTTCTTTTTCTTATATTTTTTCTAGATTACATGTCAATTACATTATAATTTTAATACTTTCTTTCTTATATTTTGCAATCCATCCCTGTTCATCCTATTGTGAAACATGAAACATGTTGCATAAACTAGAGAAAATTTCATGAAAGAAATAAAATAAAAAATGATATGTTGCAATCTGCCTTCAGATTCCATTTGTTCCTTCTTTGGTGGTGAATATCCTTTTTCATCTGAATCCCTTGGAGTTGTCAAGGATCCTTGCCTTGTTGATAATATTGTTACTGAAAGTTGATCATCATATATTATTGTTGTTACTGTGTACAACATTCTCCTGCTTCTACTCACTTACATTTGCATTCTTCATATAAGGCTTTCCAGGATTTTTGGTGCTCATCTTGTTTGTCCTTTTTTATGACACAATAGCATTCAATTGTAATTATATATTACTTCTTTTTTTTTAAACCCTTGTACTTCGGTGTATTGTCTCATAGGTGGAAGAGTGGTAAGGGTGGGCAATGGGGGTCAAGTGACTTGCCCAGGGTCACACAGCTGGGAAGTGGCTGAGGCCGGGTTTGAACCTAGGACCTCCTGTCTCTAGGCCTGACTCTCACTCCACTGAGCTCCCCAGCTGCCCTATATATTACTTCTTATTGAGTCATTCTCTGAATAATGGGTATCTCTTCAGTTTCCAGGTCTTTGCCATAACAAAAAGAGCCACTATCTATATTTTAGAACGTATAGTTTATTTGTCTTTTCCTTTGATCATCTTATGACATAAATCAAATCTTTTTATTGCTGATGTAAAATTATCATTTATAGCTTGAGATTCCTTATCTGAGAATTATTCATTCAAGTCTTTTGACCACTAATCTATTGGGAAAATGGATTTTATTTCTATTTATTTCTGTTTAATATCTCTATAGCTTGATATCAACTCATTGTCTGTAAGAGTTTATATAAAGAAAGTTGCCTAATTAGTCTGTACCCATTTTGTCCTAGTAACATTACTTTTGTTAATGGAAAATCTTCCTGATTTCACAAAATCAAAATTATTTATTTGATATTTGGCAATCACCTCCATCTACTGACTGGTTAAAAATTCACCCTCTAGCCCAGCCAGAGCTGCAGAGTTTGTTTTATACAGCATAATGACTAAATATCTTCTAGTCTAAACATATCTCTCTCTTTATATACTTCAAGACTTCAAGGATCCATGATTCCATTGGTGTAGTGCACTCCATCTCTGCACCAAAAACAGATCAATATCCCCCTCAGCCTTAGTAGAATATATTTGTGACTGATTGTGACAGAAAAAGAAATCAATCACCTAGTGGCCAAGTTAGACACATACTGCATTAGTGAACCCATATTCAAAACCTCTCTAAGACTTGGCAGAGTTTGTACCCAACAAGTCTAGTGGTTGAAAGCCTAAGGACACGGTCAATCCACCAATAGGGCATTTAAGTGTGGAGTATGAGATGGGACAACAAAAAACAATATAGTGATGATATGTGTATGTACAATTTCTAATTTATTTCAAGGAGAAAATACTTAAACACTTTTTTTGTTAAAACACAGATTATATATTTAGAGCAACAACAAGGTTTCAAATGGAATAACCAATCCTAGAGAATAAATAAAAATATGATAAAACTCAATTTTATATTTTGACACCTCCTAGTCCCATTTTCTTTAATCCATCCTGAAACTATTCCTCTTCTCTCCAGTCCCTACACACACACACACACACACACACACACACACACACACACACACACCACTCAGATGCCTACGAATTGATCTTCCTTAAGGTATTATTTGATCATTACATCATGAAGGTATTGGTGATAATTTAAGAAGTAACCTTCCCTTGCCATTAACATTTACAATTTCTCGTTATTTTTTTTAATTGCCAAGCATATCTTTTCTCTTCCTCCCACCTCCCCACATAGAGGGGGGAAAGGAAAAATAAAACTCTTGTAAAATATGCATAAACAAGAGTAAAATGAAAAGGATAAATGAACATTGGGCATATTAACTCTTCTTGCATTCTAACTCTTTTCTAGAACACTTCATATTTAAATTTAAAAAATTTTTAAACTGAAACAGCAGCATCCATTAAAATTAGTCCATAAGGAGCTTTTCTATTACCTAGTACAGTGACTTATAAATAGTAAGCATTTAATTAAAGGGCTGTTGAAGGTAACAAAAATCTCTTATTTGATAACAATGACAAAGGAACATCCTCTTGTGCCAAACCAAATCATAATACATGTTCTCTTCACTTTTTTCCAAAAGCTACTCTTTATAGATTGTATATGTATAAAGAATTGAATATTTTCATTTCATTGGAAGGGCTGACTATATGAAGGAATTCTGAGATGACTGTGAAATAAAAAATCTTTTAGAAAATAATCATTCAGAACATTTTCTGTAGGTTTCAACTTTTGTATTAATGGTTTCCTTAGAGGAAAAATAGTATTATGCTGTGTATATATAGTGTTCAACTCATAGAAGTCTAAACATTGTCAAACTATTGGTTCAATCAATCAACAATATTTTGAATTAGGGAGGGTTGGATTCAAATTTCACATAAAATACCAGCTGTATGACCCTGAGAAAGTCATTTGATGTCTTTTAGCTCCACTTTCTCCATTTAGAAAATGGAGATGAAAGATAGCACCTTCTTCCTCAGGATCATTTTGTGTATCAAATGTGATCATACATAAAAATCCATTAGACAAGCATTAAAGCATTATCACATAAAAGTGCTAGGCATTGTGGGGAGGCTAAGACCTCTAGGATGTGGATTCTACCTGAGAAAATCCATGCTAGAGAGAGAAGGTATCAAATAAGCATAGAGAAAAAGTGGGATATTTTAGTTAAGGATACTTGAAATTTCTTTAATTATTCTACTCTTGAAGTATTGAGATTATCTGTGTTGTTGTGAAGGGAAGGCTGTGGTAAGATACTTTGTTGTTAGTCACAAATATATCTTTCAATTCTCTCCTCAGAAGGAAAGACAGGAGTGACTTCCCTTCACCAGACCAGTATGCACTTTACTTGGAGACTATAAATTCATAAAAAATCTATTTATAATTAAAAGATACAAATATAAGGATTAATAATAAGGTAAGGTAACATGAAACTAACTTTTCCCCCAACATCTAAGTTCACCTCACAGTGAAGCCTTCGGTTCTTCCAGCTACACTAAATCTGCCTAGCCTTTACTAAAACAAAACAAAACAAAACAAAACGCATCTGACTATAATCTAACTAAAATCTTTATTCAATTAACCGAATTTGATAAAGATATCTCCAAGGACATAAAGATTCAGGCAGCCAAGATGGCAGCTGCTAACTGACATGTAACCCTGGTATGGCCAGATTCCTGGAAAATAGCCATCAGCTTTCTTTCTCTAAAACTTTTCAGCAAAGCAGATCTACCAGCTTCTTTTTAGAGATGACTTTTCTTGATCAGGAAAGTAGAAAACCTCTTCAAATGGGTTTCAGAGTTCTCTCTCCCCTCTCACTAGCACAGAGCAAGGTCTCAGATGTCTGCCTCCACCAGCAGCCAGAGAGAAAGTCCCTCAGTCAATGAGAGGACCTCACCAACTATCACAACCTTTTCCTGTGTTCCTCCTTCCAAGTTCTGGTCTCACACCCAATGCTCTGCCTTGCCTACACACCCTCAGAGATATCTTCATCAAATATCTTATTTTAATCAATACTTAATCAATATCCTAAATTCCTTACTATACTCTTTAATGTACAGTGAGATGAGTTACTTTATATTTTAAAGGATCTTCAAACACAGGAACATCAACTTCTCATTAATTCATTCTTTCTAATTTGAAAGCATCAACTTAAACAATAATAAAAAGTATTATCTATTAGTATAGTGCTTTAAAAATCTTAAAGTGCTTTATAAAAATTATATATCATTTCTTACCCATCATACTTCTTAGTGGTAGATGCTATTAACTCAAAAAGTTAAGTGACTCATCTAAGGTAAAAAAAAATAGATAGTATTTAAAGAGGTATTGTCAGATCTTCCTGCCTCCAAATACAACATTTGATATTCTGAAAAGACTCAAATATCAAGCATTATCTTTGAATATTGTCATTAGTTTTCAAAGCCCTGAGCATAATCAGATCCTAGAGGTTTCAGGAAATTAGTTCCAGATATATTGGAATTCTCAAAACAAGCTGAAGCTCTTTGCCAGCACCCAAATATCTTGATCTTAAATTTCATGATAGAGCATACCTTCCTATTAAGGGTCTCTCTACATCCCTCAACTTACATTATCAAGATGAAATACATGCACAACATATCACTCCAACACAAGTCAGAGATTAACTTAATTCATCAAATGTTTAATTTGTGCTAGGAATGGGAAAAGTAAAGATTTTTAAGAATAATTGTTCTTAATGCAATTAAATTGATGCAATTGAATAAGACTTAGAGGACCTACAAATGTAATAAAAGTTTCCAGTCTTTCTTAAGATAATTTCAAGCTATGAAAGAAATTATGGGCACATACACTAATGTTCTTGATAGGCAATAAAATGTAATAAAGATAAAAGAGAGATTCAAAGGAAAGAACATGTGAGGATAAAGAAATCACTTTCTTCTAGGGTGTCAAAGAATATTTATTAAAGTAAGTGAAGTTCAGCTAAGCATTCAAAGGAAGAGAAGGATTTTAACCTCTGGATATGGAGGTAATGCATTGACTATCCAGGAAACAAAGTCCCATTCACCTGTTCTCTGTTAAAAGGATAAAAAGTAAAAGATACTGTGATACAATGGAAAGAAACATAGAGGGTTAAGTGACTTGCCCAAGGTGACACAGTGTCTGGGGTCAGATTTAAACTCAGTTCTTCATGACTCTAAACCTTGCACTCTTTCCACTGCTGCCTACCTAGCTGCCCTAACTTAACCAGAAGAACTTTGCCACCAAATTATCAGTGGTAATCAACAGCATCAATATTATTGTCAAATTGCTACTATCTGTGTACAAAGCAAGGAAGATTGAGGGGTAGGCAAAAAGCTGTTGCTTTTGCAATGTAAAAGAAAGTAAGGTTATAAGTCTGGACTCAACATCAATATCTAAGATCAAATATATGTTTAAAAATACCATGTTATTAAAGGGCAAATATATTGTCCACCAGTTTATCTCCATGGAAATAGGTGATTGTTAGCAGGAATATGTGTTATGGCTTTTCAAATGAATTCATGGTTAATAGACAAGTTCAATTCTTCTTACCTTTCTACCAAACTAAACAGCACATTGTTTCCTAGCCTCAGAAAAAATAATTCTATAGATGAGAGATATTTTGACAAGAATATTATATTCAATTTAAAGATATAATTATAAAATCTATAACTTAAGGAATTTGATAGATGTATACTTTACCATCATTCTTTAAGGGTTACAAAATCAGAATAAGAGGTTTTCTATAATTTGGTTTTCTTCTTTATGTCACACACTGAACTTGTTTGTGGGGGTAGGGAGAATGATGTGGAAGAGTAAGGAAAACAACGAATTTAGATGGTGAACTATGTTTTTAAAATGTCCATTGTATCACACTGCATCTCCCTGGTTCTGAGTCTGATAGATTTCAACAACTCTGCAAGTTCCAGACTTTATGTTCCAGACAAACTAGGCTAATGACATTCCATTGAAATTGCTACTACACATCCTTCTGTTTTGTCCAGGTAATTTCCTATGCCTAAAATATATTCCTTCCTTATATAATTTGTAGCTTCATTCAAGAGAATTCAGGTAAATTTTCCCAAGGCAAGCTAATTCCAGTTCCCTTAAATATTAGTACTTTCTTCCTCCTGAAATTGTTTTATATTATTTAGCTGTTTACAATGAATATCCTCTCTGTATAAATGAAAGCTTCTTGAAAACAGGAACTTTCTTGGCCCTTTTATGTTTTTTTTTTCTTTTTAACCCTTAATTCAAGCCCTTAGGGAATATTTAAAAAATGCTTGTGTTATTGAAATGAATTGTAGCAGACCTGTGATGCTGTGCTTATTCTCTTAGGCATCTCTAGGTAGTTAGCTGATTCACTGCAAGCCTTTCATGGTTAGGGATGTTATACCTCCTAGAGTTTCATTTGCTATTCCTATTTATATATGGTATAGTGGAAAGGATGCTGGATTTGGAGTCAGAAAATGAGGATTTGAATTCAACTCCTGCTTGTGCCATTTTCACTATTTGACCCTAGACCTCTCACTTCAACTTTGTGATCCTTGATTTTTACATCTGTAAAATGAAGGAGGTGTAGGGGAGACAGAGAAAAAAGAAAATGTTATTTTAGTACTTTTGAAAAAATGCTAATTAAAAAAGTATTATTCTATTCTAAGAGGATATATGCATTTATATAATTTTGTTATTAAGCTAAATGTGAAAATGCAAAAGTGTGTTTTCACTAAAAGGTTTTAAATCCATATTTACTTAATCACAGGCAAAGCTGTTACAGAATCGGTAAAATAATTTGGATTTCAACTATTGCTTGCATTTTTATTCATAAAATATGCAATATGTAATACTTCCTTTGTAAATAATATTGGCTGCTGGGTCAGCTAAGATTTTTTAAATGCAAAACCACAACAAATTACTGCAAATGTGAATTTAAATAGTCTATGAAATCTGTTTCCAGAAATTCAATTCAATGCCTCCAGTCATGTTTTCCCAGTACCCATAGACTGTGAAGTTGGTAAGGGCATGCAGGGGTATTGGTTTGATGCAATAATCTATCATGTTATTGTTATGTAAAATGTATTGGAAAGCTATAGTTTTTCACTTGCTAGACAGAAATCCTGTTTCCACAACATTAAAGAATTTTATAAGATCTTGGAGTTGTAAAAGATTTCCAAGGTCATGTTATTCTGAGAAGAATTCTCTAGTATCTCAACAAAACTTCCCTCTTAAACACAACTGACAAGTTCCCATCTAGCCTTTACTTGAAGCGCTCTATTAAAGAAGAACCCATTACTTTCTCTGGCAGCCCTTTGTATGTTTGAACACCTCCAACTGTTAGGTAGTTTTGTAAACATTGATCTAAAAATTACTAGCTATTCCCACTTTATAATAGTAATGTTTACATGGCAACTTAATGTTTTAATACAATATTTCATCTGAGCCTCATAATAACCCAATGAAGTAGATACTCTGATCTTTACCATCTAGGCAGCTAGGTGTACAATGGAATGCTAGAGAGTGTTTGGAAGACCCATGCTCAACTCCTGCCTCAGATGCTGACTATGTGCCAATGGATGAGTCAAACTCTCTCAGTCCTAATTTCTTCATCTAAAATATGGAATAATAGCAGTATTTACTTCACAGGATTATGTGAGGATTGAATGAGATAAAATACATAAGTGCTTTGCAAACCTTGAAGCTGAAGAGAATGTTCCACAAACAAGACATTCCATCTCAGCTTCAGGGATTTTCTCTGACTGTCATGCTTGGAATGCTCTTTTTCTGCCTACTTGCTTCCCTGGCTTCTTTCAGGCACCAAGTAAAATTCTGCCTTGTAGAGGGTGCCTTTCCCAACCCCTCCTAATTTTAATGTCTTCCCTCTGTTAATTATTTCCTATTTATCTTGTTTATAGTTTATTTGTAAGTAAATGTTTCTTTATTGACTTCCCCATAAGAACACAAGCTCCTTGAGGGCAAGGACTGTCCTTTGTCTCTTTTTGTATCTCTGGTACTTAACATAGTGTGAGACAGTGGGAATCTAACAAATGCTTATTGACTGACTGAATTCTAGATACTATTATTATGACTAATTTACAGATGAGTAAACAAGTCTCATGGAATAGATATTATCTTCAACAATGTTGTTGCCTGCTTGAAAATGTCTAAAGGATCCTTTATGCTTTGAAGAAATTATGAAAATAAATCACTTAAGCATTTATTTACTTCTATGTGCCAGTCACTCTATAGGCATTAGAAATGCAAAGACAAAACTACAATTCCTAACATGGGAGAGCTTAGAACCCAACCAGAGGAAGACAACATATGCATATAGAGGTATTGACCAAGACCTACTATGATGTGTACTTATGGTCTGAAGGTGACTATTCTTTCCTGGAGTCTGGTCACTGAGTGACCTATACAAAATAAATATAAGACCATTTTGGGGGAGAGGCAATAGCATCTGGAGGAAACAGAAAAGGTTTCATGAGAGAGATTGTGCATGAATTCAGTACTGAAAGAAATGAGGGATTCTAAGAAGTGGAGGAAAGGATAATATACATTCAGGGCAAGGGGAACAGGACAGATGGTGCAAAGGGCAACACATGAAAAATTCCAGCCTTGGGTAATATTCTCCAAAGATGCTTGTAGTTTATCTCATTCTTTGTACAGAGCACTTATCAGTGATAGCATTTGCCACAACCCTACTGAAACACTTGTGTTTGCAGGTGGTATCTTTGGCCTAGCCAAAATATATATCTAAGAACAAGAAGGGTTCTCCATCTCCATCATCCTGATTATTCCCCATATAATAGAGCATCTCTGGCACTTTCTTGGTGTCCCCAGGAAAACCTAGAATTTCAACTAATACCAGAGGCATAAAAACAGAGACAACTGCCTGTATGTCTTTTCTATTTCTTAGACCAAAATCACAACCTGGAGTGCAAGCAATGTTCTTAGCCTGGGGCATGTGAACTTAAAAAAAACTTAATAAGTACATGACAATATAAATGGTTTCCTTATAATCTTGAGTTTTGTTTTGGGCATTCAAACTTTTTCCTATGAAGAATACCATAATTTTCTCCAGACTTCCAAAACAGTCTGAATTATGAAATGGTTGAGAATTATTGCTTTAGGCTGAATCTAGAAAATCAAGACCCCCCAAATCTACTCTTTTCTATGCCTAAATACTCAATCTAATGTTATAGCTCCATGATAATTTGTGATTAAAAAAAATAAGCGCAATGGACATTCATATAGATAAAACATTTATTATTTAATATGTGCCAGTAAATATGCTGAGTACCAGGAATACAAATATGAACAAAAACTAGTTCCTACCTAGAAAGATCTTACATTTTAATGGAGAAAATATGCATGCATGTATAAACAAGATAATATAAAGGAAAATTGGAAGGGTAGCCCTTGAGGATGAGGCTCCTTGAGAGGATAAGGAGAAGTAGAGAGAATTCAGGAGAGCTGCTGGGAGTCAAATGAGTTGGAAAGGAAACAGACTTAGAGAAGTTAAAGTACTTGCCAAAATTATCACAGCTAGTGTTATAAAAGAAAGGGGCAATCTGGATACTACCACTATAAGGCTGGTTATTAGTAGTAGTAATCTGAGATGTTAATCTGATGAAGCTTTGGTTTGGTTCCCTAATGGCTGGTGCAGGGACACCCGAGTCCTGCCACCCAGCTGGATGATATAATAACTGCCCTTCTTTATAACAGTGCCCAGGCAGGATCCCTAAAGGTCAATGGATGGGTAACACTTTCAGGTCCCACCTGGGGTTGATTGATTATTGGTATTGGGCTCTATCAGCCTTGGATAACTTTCATCTGACTGCGTTGCTCCCTCCCCAGAGTGGTGATGGAATAACTACTCCAGGAAGGTACTTAATAACTTTACCTATGTTGTTTAACAAGGGAAAGGAATGATCAGGAATGGGTTGGGGAATAGGTGACCCTATCACTAAATCTATGAAAATAATCCCTCAGGACTGTAGGCTGTTCAGTAACATTGGCTTGTTCTTCACCTCCTCTAGCTCAGCCTGGCCCCAGCCAAACCAGAGTAAGCAAACTGTTTGGATGATGCAAATATTGATGATGGTTTCTCTCAGCTTCTTATTGCTAGTTGTTTTGCCAGTTCTATAGCCTTCAGGAAATGCCACCCTTTACCACCCTCTTCTTTTCCTACCCAGTTCCTGGATTCCCCCCTCCCACGGTTCTGGGATATCTAAATATCTAAAGACGGTTTAGGTGCCTAAATATCTAGGGATTCAGAGAGAATCAGAGGATCCACAGGTCAATGTTCAAGATCAAATGTCCAAGGCAAGAGTTTAGGCAAGGCAAAAGCCAAGGTCCCAAAAGACAAGGAGTCCAAGGGGTCCCTGTCAGGGCTGCCAGGGCATTTATAACCTTTCTGGCCAACTGCCTTTCCTCCTGTCCTCATGGCCTCCGGGAACATTCTGATGTCCAGCTGTCTTCACTTGTCAACCAAGGTGTGACTCTCAACTCCCAGAGCTTGAATATGACACTAGGAAGTAGGCAGGACTTGACCTCAGATCTTTTCACTCCAAAAAGTGTTCTTCTACATGTTGTATCCAGTTCTTTTTAAATTCAATTTCATGTTTTAAAATCCAAAATATCTCTCCTTACAAAGTAGTTTAGGAAAATGTCTTGGAGAAAAGCTCCCCCCCCCCATTCCTGCAATTTTTTTTTTTAATAGCAAACAGAAGCTCCCATGATTGACTCCAGCTGACACTTATCTTACTCTACTCTAAGTCTTATTACACTGATAATACTTTAGTACCATTCAATCTAACCTTTAATTATTCTTTAATCATCTTGGGTCTATTGTTTTTTATCTCTTCATGACTAATCCAGGCTCCATGAAAATAAATACCATCTCTTATAAACCTTATATGTCCTTTGTTACCAATCATTTGAATCTTTATAATGAACATAAGTAGAAGGACCTCCAGGAAGGTAGTTGAAGCTTATGTATGAATATGATTACAGAAGATAAACAGATAGAGAAATGTGATATACTCATTAAGACTCTCCAAATTAAATCAATACATAGAATTATACTTGATAATATCAATACCAAGTCACTTGGGGAATAGAACAAAGTATATTGGAAAATCTGGCTCAGGATCAAGAAAGAAAAAAAGACAAAATACTATAGACTAATCAAAATTTTCACACATATATTGTCATAGATGGGCACTGTAGCTGAACTTGTAAATTGGTCTAACCAGAATGTGGGAATGCAATTTGGAATGATGAAAAGAAATTAGCTAAAAGTCCATACTCTTAGACCCAGAGATTTCACTGTAGATATATAGATATAGATATAGATATAGATATAGAAATAGATATAGATATAGATATAGATATATAGATACACACACAGGAGATCAATGACAGAAAAAAAATATCCCATATATACAACTACATTTGGATATACCATTACAGTCTTCAATGAGCTAAATGAGGAAGTTGTAATAGCAATAAGGCAGTATAAGGGGAAAAAATTAAAAGGCAGAACACCTGGACCATATCAAATACACACAGAAAAAGTTTGTGTAAGACACAATTTTGAAGTTATTAAGAAATCACTCCTCAATATATATAATAAAAAGGAAGATAATTTTATGGGGGAGAAATCACAGAATTCTGATCATGAAAACTCTGAAAAGGATTATTTAGAAGATATTAATAATTAACAAGACAACTGTTTACTTTTCATGATTATAACATATTTTATGAGAAAAATCTATACATGATTTGAATACATCTTCAATGCAAATTTGAGAAGGAAGCAAGAAGGCTTCTTCAAACTTATCACAGAGTACAACTCATCTTTACAATCACACAATTACCTGAGAATAACAGAGAATATAACATCCCACTTTTCTTATTGTTTACTGACTCTAAGACAGCATATGATCAAGTGGAGCAAAGTGACTCTTTTTAACTTCAAACATGTTATCTCCTGTAGGTATGTTAGGATTATATAGAAAATTCCTAATAATCAGACTTCCTCTGAATGGTAGTATATTTTCCCAATGTTAAATAAAGGGTGTACAACAAGTTGTAAGGTATTCTATACAGGTGATCCATTTGTTGCTAAAAGTTGGAATAGATGATATTCAAGGTTTTTATCAATACTTAAATCCTATTGTTCTGTAAATATTTATTGAAGATATAAAAATAGATAGATAAAACTGTGATTACCTTTTAATTATTTGAATCAAATGAAATATTTCTTAAACAAAAATGTCTGATGACTAAAAAGTCTGCAACTATCATGGAAGATGACCAATATAAAATCCAATTAAAATGCATAATCTATAGATAGTGAAGTCCTTCTGAAACTCTCATTCTTAAATAATTTTGTACTGAATATCTCAAGTTTTGGAATATTGCAGAACTTCTTAATAGAGGTCCACAGTATTTCAAAAGCGTTTGGATTAATGAATTAGCTAAGGAATTATCAAATGAACAGAAAAAACAAGAGAGAATCAAAACAAATAGAACTCAATAACCCAGTGTTTGAAAAACCTGAAAACAAACAAATTAGTTAGAAAGAACTCCATATTTGATAAAATATACTTGAAAAACTGAAAAACAATCTGGCAGAAATTTTATTTATACCATATTCCATTATACATTCTAAATGAATATGACCTTAATATTAAAGATCATTTTATCCTCTCTGTTCTTAGTTACCAGGAACATATTTAGCTAGATTAGTTCTTAGGCAACAGACACAACCTGTTACCAAAACCATACTTTTTCCAAAACCAAGTCTTTCCAACTTGGCCATACCCAGTTGAACTTTTCTTCCAAAAACACTAACTCTCAGGATTGCAGGATTACCTGCATAGTATGAAGAGTGTTTAAAGTAAGACTTCTGCAAAATACTCATGCTCTCTAAACCATTGTTATCCCACCAGAAATTATGTTTTAATAACATGTTTATGGAATGAAAAGTTATAAATAGCTTTTGATTTATATCACTGGAAAGACTATCCATGTCAATAAAATTACACATTTATTAAAGTCATAATATTAACTAAGAGTTGTAGAGAATATAAGATTCCCTTATACGGTTTTTTGGTTGATGGCAAAGGTATATTTGACTCAGTAAAACAAAACAAAGTCCTAAGGATAGCCACCAGTCAAATACCTCTAATGAAAGAGTTAAGATCATATGAGATTTTTTGAAAGATAAAGCAAAAATAACTCTGACAACAATTCTATTATTAAAAGTAAGTGAAATATAAAATAAGGTAACGTCATAGAACATTCTCTGGTATAAGTTTTAAATGAAAAGAGATTCTATGTGTATGATAAAATCCTTCATATGTTACTATATTTAGAAGGAATTGTGCTGATTACATCACTATAGGATCTCTTCAGTGACATTCACAACTACTCCAAAAAGATTTGCATAATAGTCCAAAAAGGAGGAAAATGAAAAAGGTTTCTGTTGTTCAAACTATGGCATGTAATTAGATGTATAGTTATTTGCATTAGGTGTTCAATATATAAATCAGCTTAATTGATTAAATTTTGATATTTAGAATGATTAGAAATGTATCAAAGATTTCCAAAGACCTTGACCCAAAATTGAAGAGGAGGAAGAAAGCAGATTATTATTAAGCATTTAGAAAACTACATAGTACTTTCTATGAGTCAAAGATGTTTTCTGACATTAAAGTTTTTCTTTTTTGTTCACATAAGAATTCAGTTAGTAAACCTGAATGGTTTCAAATCATGAAATGCCATAATTTCCAAAAAAAACAAAAACTATGTGTGCCCCAAATTCAACAGGAAAATGAATGATGTATTCTGGATAAATAAATCAAAAATATTACCAATAATGCTCTGAATAAAAGAAATGGCATTAAGCAAATCATTCAGGAAATATTTGGTTTAATGAGGGTAGGTCATAGAACAAAAGCAAGGAATAATAGGTAAATAGACTAGTATCACAATGGGACTCAAAAAATTTTAAAAGTGCAGTTGTAAAGTCCCCAGTATATTGGTTAGTTCCAAGAACAAGAATCACAAGGGATGAAAAGGCTTGACTAGATTGGGGTATACACAACTGTACCCATCAATGAGATTGCAGATCCATTTGAATATTAAATTATCTTACAAGGAAAAAAAAGGTTTGAAAAGCTATTATGTATAAACAATTTGGGAAATATTAGGAAACTGATGAAGGTAACTGGAAAAGGAAGAAAGTGTTGAAATCATTTGAAAAGAATGTTTCACTATTACTGTTGTTTTCCCTGACTTACAAACTAATTAAGTATAACTTCAAACAATCTTTCCTATGAGGGAGAAGTAGAATACAATTAAACAGAAAAATAGAACTAGCATCTTTTGTCTGGTAGCCACAGAAAATAAAGGGAAAGTTATAGCACGGCTTGTTCCAAGGATTTGAGTAGTCCCGTGATTCTCAGAGGGCAAAACATATACAGATAGCAAAGGAAAGAGGTGTGCATCTGCAACAAAAGCCTATATCAATTATAAGTAAAATGGTTTGCAATAGGTCCCTTGAGATCTGTCTGACTTCAAACCCTAATTCAAAGAATGCTTTAATAAACCATTTAACCTTTGTATATTTCTCTTTCTATTTTTAAACTAATTCTGTCCTAATTTATATGGTTGCATTTCTATCACTGACTCATCAAGAAAGAATCTATGTGTTTAATGTCAATATTATTCTAAAGTAAATTGGGTAATTCAAAATTTGGCCTTTCCAAGAGTTCACCTTGATGCCCTTTCTTTACAATCCAGAAAGTATAAATCAGGTTTGAATAACAAAACCTGGCTCTAAGCTACACAGAACAATGACACTGAGGTCTAGAGACACAAGATCAGCATAATTGTTTCTTTTTCAAATGGACTATCATTCAGTGATAAGGTATACTTGCTAGGGATGAAATAGCAAAGTACCCTTGTGAAACCAGAAAGGATTGGCATAGTCCCAAAACCTGTCTCCTGAGGTTAATGTTCATCTCTCATTGATAAATATAGTTGTATGTTCCAATGCTGCCTATAAGGCAAACACTGGGATATTGTGACCATTTGCTTGGGTACATAGCACATAAAAAGCTATTCTCTAGTCTCAGCATAGCATGATTCCACTGGCATGTTTTTCCCTCTAGCACATAAAAATGAAACACCTAGGGGGAAGTTGAGTTGCTCAGTGAATTGAGATCCAGACCTAGCGATGGGAGATCCAGACCTAGATCTGGCCTTAGACACTTCCTAGCTGTGTGACCCTGGACAAGTCACTTAACCCCATTGCCTAGCCCTTACCACTCTTCTACCTTAGAACCAATACACAGAAGTGATTCTAAGATGGAAGGTAAGAGTTTTAAAAAAAAAGATACATCAAGCTCTTTGCCTTCTTTAGGAGTGACAGTCAGTAGAAATCTTTTTTTTCTTCAAATTGTACAAGGCAGAGTCTCAGGTTCTGAGTTATTTAGGTAGAAAGAAAGTGAAAAGGTAAATAAAAAAAGGAACATGAAAAACAAGTTGTAGGCTTTTTAATATGGCTACAACAGCTGCAGAAGCAGCACCAGAAATTTTGGGAACTTTTATCCCAGAGAGAGTGGAGGATGGAACAGTGTCAAACATCTCATCAAAACAAGATGACAGGTGACTTTTTAGCAGCACTGAGTGAAGCTGGCTCTGATTGGCAACTAATTGCCACAAACAATTGTAGGTTACAGTTCCAGGACACAGAAGAGCTTTTGTGATCAAGTCACAAGAGAACATGGGCTCTGGTCACAGTTTTAAGACAAGAAGAATGCTAAGCCTTTGTGATTCCAGGGGAGCAGGAGGACTAGACCCAGTTACAGAGTCAAGAGGAGAGCTAGTGCTTCCAGCTGCAAAAGAACATGGAGCTCTTCCTGAGTAAAAACAAGAACATAGACAAGGAGAGCAATTGCCTCACTTTACCCTGGATCACATCACCTTGTAAGCATTGAAAACTTGCCTACCTGCCAGGTTAACCTCTGAATACAGCAGCACATAATGTCTAAAGCTTGGAACAGTGACTCAATTTAAAGTGAGGATAACTCAACTTTCATGTAAGGTTTAAAGTCAAGAAATAGATGGGAAAAAATACATAAACAACAAAAGAAGAACTTAACCATAAAAAGTACTACCATGACAAAGAAGGCCAAGACAACATAAAAATAACTATAAGGAAAGCCTTAAAAGAATTAATCAGAAACAAGACTAATAAAAATTCATAAAAAGATTTAAAAAGAGCTAAGAATAGTGTGGGGGGAGGGAGTAGGAATAGAGATTAGAATAATGTAAGAAAACTATAAAAAAAAAAGAATGAGCTTGTTAAAATCACACAAGTATTAAAAAAAACAAAAACCTTAAAAACAGAATTGGACTAATGGTAAAAGAAGCATAAAAATTCACTGAAGAAAAGAAATATCTAAAAAGCAGAATTGACCAAATGGAAAAAGAAGTACAAAAGTTCATTGAAGAAAATAATTTCCAAAAAATTTTTAATGGGGAATAAGACTCTAATGACTTGATAAAATATCAAGAAAAAATCAAAATCAAAAGAAGAAAAAATAGAAGAAAATGTGAAATAATCTCATGAAAAAAATAATTGACTTGTAAAATAGGTTGAGGAGAGGTAATTTAAGAATTATTGGACTAGAGGCAACTAGATAACTTGGTAAATAGTGAGCCCCACTTGGAGAATGGCGGTCCTAGGTTCTAATCTGGCCTCAGACATTTCCTAGCTATCTGACTCCTGACAAATCACTTAACCCCAATTGCATAGGCATTACCACTCTTATGCCTTGTAACCAGTACATAGTATTGATTGTAAGATAAAGGGTAAGTGTTTGTTTGTTTGTTTTTAAAAGAATCATTGGAATACCTGAAAACCATGATCAAAAATATAGACTTCTGATTTCATTAAATTATAAAGGAATATCAATAGATGTAGAAAAAGCCTTTTAGAGAATATGACACTCATTCTTATAAAAAACAAACACTGGAAAGCAGTGATATAAATGGAATGTAAAAATGTAATATTCATTTGTATTCTTCTTTTTGCCACCCAAAAAGCCTTTTGATTTTAGTGAATCTCAAACAGTTTTTCCCCATGGTCCTTCCTTCTTTTGTAAAAACTGGCAAACTAGAGACCAGCTCCTTTTTTATGTCTAAACAATAACTCTCTTGTTTGGTGAAGTGATTAAATTAGTTAAGCAGAGGCCTTGTAGGGGAAAGTGCCTATGTGTGATGCAGCCATTCTGGATTGCTATCTATGGGTTTTGGCATCAGGAAGACTTGCCTACTGTTATGATTGAGGTGAGAGTCCTCCAATCAGAGTGGCCCTGATAAGAATATAAATTGATGGAAATGACAGAAAGTAGGGGCTTAGGAAGCCATGGTCTGACTGAGTTTGGTCAGCTGCTCACATAGCAGGCAACTAGAAGTGATGGCTGACTGGCTGATCCCAAGCTATTGCTTTCCCAAATGGCCAAATAAGTAACTCATCTTTTTGTTTTGTTTTGTTTTGTTTTCTTTTCCTTTCCTTTCCTTTCCTTTTCTTTCTTTCTTTCTCTTTGTCTTCCTTTCTATCTTCCTTCTTCTTCTTCTTCCTCTTCTTATTCTCTTTATTTCTCCTCCTCCTTTTCCTCCTCCTCCTCTTTCTTCTTTCTTCTTCTTCTTCTTCCTCTTCTT
>NC_058133.1:372952444-373025157 GCF_016433145.1 Gracilinanus agilis | reverse complement strand
CTCTCTCTCTGTCTCTCTCTCTGTCTCTCTCTCTCTCTCTGTCTCTCTCTCTCTCTCTCTCTCTCTCTCTCTCTCTCTCTCTCTCTCTCTCTGTCTGTCTTTCTCTCTCTATCCTTCTTCCATCTCTGTCTGTCTGTCTGTCTTTGTATCTCTCTCTCTGTGGCCCACTTTTTTGCATCACAAGAGAAATAGAGAAACTTGCTGCTGAACACAGGAGTCAGCACAATGACTCCTGGTCCAGATGGCTGCTAGAAAAGGAAGCATAACCTCCTTCTGAGACCAGAGATGGTACACATATAGCCAGTGATATATTTGTGACAAAAGGGCTGTCTTGAGAAAGCTTGGGGAGCAGCCAGCAGTCAATACCATTCTGCAGCATACAGATTGGCCTCTCCTATCTTCAGACAGGAAATATAAGATAGAAATATTTTAAATCCCCCAATTTACTCCTAAAGGAAATCCCAAAATGAAATCTCATAAGAATATTATAGCCAAAGTCAAGAGCTCCCAGATCAAAGAGAAAATTTTGCAATCATGCAGAAAAAAAAATCAAACAACATGGAGCCACAGTCAGGATCACATAGTTTCTATATTAAAGGAGAATATAGTATGGAATAAGATATTCTGGAAGGCAAAGGAGCACAATTACCAACCCAAGAAATTATTAAAAATAGCCAACCCAGGAAAATTGAGAATAATCATTCAAGGGAAAAATATTTTAAGAAATTGAGGACTTCTAAGCTTTCCTGATTAAAAAAAGAAAGCTAAATAGAAAATGTGACATTCAAACATAAGGCTCAAGAGAAATATAAAAATGTAAATGTGAAAAAATAACCATTACATTCTCAAAACAATTAAGCTGTCCCATGACTCCTAAGAAATGTATCCTTATTAGGTTAATTAGGAGTCTACATTGACAGTGCAAAATTGTGAGTCAATATATTGAGTTGATCTCCAAAAAAAATAATAAATTAAGGTATGAGAAAGAGCAACATACTTGGAAAAGGTGAAAGGAAGAAATAAATAGGGAAATGTTTCTCACATAAAAGAAGCATGCAATGAAAAGCTTTTATAGTGGAGGGGAAAGTGGAGTAGTAGGCAATGCTTTAATCTAATTCTCATTGGAATTTGTTCAAAAAAGGAAGAATATAGATACACCGTCAGTTGGGTATATAAATTTTTTTATCCAATAGTGAAAAGAGAAGTGAATAAGATAAAGCATATGGGGGAAAGATGAGAAAAGAAAGGGTGGAGTAAGGGAGTCAATGGTCAAGAGTAAAACAGGCCTTTGAAGAAGGATAAAAAGAGAGACAGAGTAGGATAAGCAGAAGAAAACAGGATGGAAGAAAATATACAGTAATCATAGTAATGAATATGAATAGAATAAGCTCACCTAATAAATGGAAGCAGAGAGCAGGATCGTTTAGAAAACAGAATCCAATAAAATGTTTTTTTACAATGGAGAGACTTAAAACCAAAATACATAGAGAAAATTAAAAATAAAGGGAAAAGCAGAATCTCATCCTTTATTTGAAATTTTTTAAAAAGGCAGGGTTATGTGAATATGAGATTAACTCTTCCTTCCTCATTTTTAGATTTAATCACCAGAAGGATATACACCCCACTTATCTTTAAGTGGGGGAGGTCTGTGACCAATGTGTGCAATAGTGAGTGATGAATCAGAATTGACTGACTGCCCCCTGGGAAGTCCTAAGCAACACTTTAGATGTAATTGGTACACTTAAAGTGGGAGGAAGGCACAGGAAGTGATAAAAGGAATGCTTTATAAGTGGCAAGAACTTCCTGTGAGGAGTACCTGGCTGACCCTGGAGGAGCTCTGTCTGAGGACCTTGGACTGTTTTCTATTTTCTATTAGGACTACCATGTGGGAGAGTGAAAAAAAGCTAATTCCTTTCCTTTACTTGTTCTAGACGTACTAGCCTCTGAATAGGCCCCTCATTTGGGAGGAGGCCTCATGGCTAAAAGACTTGTTTAATTAACCCCTAGGCCCTCTTTCTCATTTCTCTACTTTCACTCTTTCCCTCTATTTTATATATAAAATGCTAAAAATAATTTGAAATTGATTAATTCCTGGGGACCACACTCTGATAAATTTAGACCAACCCTTTTATTTTTACCTCTTACAATTCTGACCATTATAGTTATCAAGCATAATCTCTGAAAAAGCAAAGGCAAAAAGGAGGGCTAATTAAAAGAGATTAACAAGGAAGTTACACTTAGCTAATAAATTCACTAATAAACTACTGGTAGAACTGAGAGCTGGTCCAAACAATCTGGAAATAAATTTGGAACTATACCCAAAGTGCTATAAATTTCTGCATACCCTTTGATCTAGCAATAGAAATACTAAGTCTTACTCCAAAGTGATAAAGGAAAAAGTAAATGACTTATATGTATAAAAATGTTCCTTGTAGCTCTTTTTGTGGGGAAAAATTGGAAATTGAGGGGATACTTGTCAATTGGAGAATGGCTGAACAAATTGTAGCATACAATTGAGATAGCATAGTCTTATGCTATAAGAAATGTTGAGAGGGTGGCTCCAAAAATTATGAGAAAACTTGTATGAACTGATGCAATGTAAAGTGAAAAGAATTGAGAGACATTTGAACAGTAATGGCAATATTGTAATGATGATCAACTGTGAAAGACTTGGCTGCTCTAATCAATAAAATGATCCAATGCAATTGCAAAGAACTCATTAAGAAAAGTGCTACCTTTCTCCAGAGAGAGAACTGATGAACCGGAGTATAATTTAAAGCATTTTTAAATTATTCATTTTCTTGCCTTATTCTAACATAACTAATATGGAAAAGTTTTTCATGATTTTACTTGAATATCATATTGCTTGCTTTCTCAGGGGGTATGGTAGAGGATAAAGAGAAGAAGAGAATTTGGAACTCAAATTTTAAAAAAGAAAAGAATGTTAAAAATAAAGATAATTTTAAGTGAGCATGAGAATTTTCGGGTACCAATTTTGGATTTTACAAATGTGCATATGATTCAAATCAGTTTCTCACAGGTGTCATAAATTCCTTTTCAGGTGTATTGGAGATGGCATCTGATTTCATGAGGAATACTGGATATTTTAGTCCTCTATGAAAAGAAGATTCTTCCTGAGGAGACCTAAGATTCATCTATACATAAAAACTTATTATTTTTTCACTCTAGCTCATAGATTAATAGCTAAACAAAATGTAAGAGTTTGTATAGTATAAGCTGCTCATTTCACAACAAGGAAATTGAGACCCAGAAACATTAAATAATAATTAAGTAATCTTCCTCACAACACTTGCCCATAGTAACCTAAGTCATACATGTCTTCTTTGCTATACTGCATGTTCTGGGGTATGAATGTCTTTCAGGATCTAGATTTGATAACCAAGAGATAGCTACATGTTTTCTGGTTCTGCACCACAGAGAATAATAGTTTGTTTCTCCTATATTCCCTCTTTGTCAACAAAGCAGTAAAATGTTTCCTTTTTCTTACTTCCATTATAAAGCTTAGATTGTGGTCTTTCCAGAAGTGCTATCATTCTCTTCAAAGGAGACAGCTGTTCAACAATAAAAGAAAAACAACCCCAAAATTTACATTTCCATGATACATTTTGATATCTCTCAAAGCAAGCACAATTCAAAACCAAGCCCATTTAAAGTGTCCATTACAGCAAAATAGGTAGTCAGGAAAGGCCTTGTTGATTCACAGTATGATATCATGTTGAAAACATAAGTCACAGACATGAGTGCCTGATAATGTGCTTTTGGCAGAACACTGAACAATTCTGTCCACAGAAATCCAGTATTCTGAACCTGATAGTACCATAACTCTATGGATTTCAGGGAGCTATGCTTGAAACCAAAAGTCTGCTTCTGTGGTTTCCGGGATGATTGCTAGCTCAAGGTTGGAACATAACTTTTGAAAGTTGGTATATTTAAGTGGGTAGGAAATCCACAAATGGTTTATAAAATACATCAATAAAAAGAATCATAATATCCATGTTTCAAATGAGGATCAGAGAAAGAAGCAAGGAAACTTAAAAAAAAAAGGGAAGGGTAAAAAAAAAAAGATCTTTACACATGAATTGTTGAGAATAAAATTAGAAACATTAAATCTATACTTATATTCTCAGCTCATTTCACAATCTACTTTAGAGGGGGTATGTAGTCTGTTGCCTCAATTCTTCTTTTCCTATTCTTACTGAGCAGTGACTAATTCTAACCCTCATTCTATGTTAAATAATCACCACTGATTTCACCTCAGGGTTAGTGGTCTCCATGTGACCATAAGTAGCCTTGTCCCCTTATTCTTTCCTTGTTCCAGTTATTTAATTCCTTTAATCATCCCTTCCAGGGGCAAATCCCTGCAGTTTTTTAACCACTGTTATTTCTCTATGTACTTCTTCCTCTTTGACTATAATTTTCTGAAAATGAGATGCCCCCAGCCGAAGTATTATTTATTATTACAATTGTGATCACATCCCTGCTCTACCAAGAGATACAGCTCCCTCCTGTTTCCTAATGGGATGCTGCTACAGATGGAGTCCAAAGGCATAATAGTATTCCTGCAGCCTCATTTCTAATTTGTTTCTCTTTATTACCTCAAATTTTCAGATGTTACTATTTTCAGGTTGTTCTCTCCCACTGAATATCTTCTTTCTAATTATATTACCCAGATGTATTAGCTTACATATTTTCAAGCTTAATTTTGACTTATTGTTCCTTGCTCATATTTTTTCTTTCTCTAGATCATCGTTAATAAATTTCTCCTGTCTTAATCAGTTTACATAATCTCAAAATAGAGGACTATTAGGAAAGCTCATTCATTAATTAATAACTTTGTGTTTCTTTCAATTTATCATTGTGTCAAACTAGCTGCCCTTGGTAATAGTATCCTGATTTTGAAGAACTACCTTACAATCCAGTTTGGGGTTTTTAAAGATCTTGGGTGATCTCTTAAGAGCTGCTACAGAAGTGAGAACTGAGCTCACTTAAAATTAATTGTGAGTAGAAGACTTAACAGAAAACCTTCTATAACCAATATCAATATTAGGGTTATTAACCTTGTTCTCATTTGAGACAGAGTATGATGAAAAAATCCATAGGTTCCAGCCACTATAGAAATTTAATTGTTTGTATATTTGCTTAAAAAACAAAATTTATTAAATTAATAAATAAACTAATTGTTAGACCTCCACAAAGCCAGTTCTTATTAGAATGCACAAACCCATGAACACAGGATGGGGAGGCTGAGATTTATATAATTTGGCACTTTGAATGGACCACAGTTTTATTAGTACATTTTTATATGAACTTGAATTATATCCTTTTATTCTTTCTCACCTTATGAAATAGGCATCTATCTCTTTCCATAAATTTGCTAGAGATATTTGACCCAAAGTTCTCAAGGCCTATCTCTGGTTTAATATCTCAGGGTTCCCATTCTAGCAGTTGGATTGTTCATGCAGGTACTCCACCTGAATACAGAAGGGGCTCACCTCCTTTTCTAGTCATATATGTTTCTGATATTTTTATGAGATTTCTCTCATATGTCATATTTGGTGGAAAAATGAAATCTTTTTGTGCCCAACATGCAGCTTTTCATTATCCTTTGGATTCTCTGTAATTCTAATTTCCTTGAGATTTTATCCATCAGATTCAGCCACATAGCATCTCTCAAACTACACTGGTACTAAACACTGTGGGAGTCAATTAAATGATAAACACAAATCCTATTCCTCAGAAACTATACAATCTTATGTAACATAAATAAAACCAGTATCCACAAAGAGGGGATAGATCAGTTTTGTTTTACTCTAGTCAGGCTGCATTTGGAATACTGTGCTTAATTTTCAGTACCATGTTTTTTTTAAACCCTTACCTTCTTTCTTAGAAGAATTGATAGTAAGTATCAGTTCTAAGGCAGAAGAACAGTAAGGGCTAGGGAATTAGAATTAAGTGACTTGTCCAGAATCATAAAGCTAAGAAGTCCAAATTTGAACCCAAGTTCTCCCTACTCCAGGTCTGGCTTTCTATCCACTGAGACACCCCACTTCCCTTCAGGACCACATTTTAAAAGGACATTGAGAAGCAGGAGCATATACCAAGATCACAGGCTCATAAATTTAGAGTTAGAAGGAATCTAAGATAATCATAATGGTTTAGGAACTTGAAATTATATCACAGAAAAATGATTTGAAGGAAATAGATATGCTTAGTCTGGGTGAAGAAGGTTTTGAGGGAGTATATACCAGACATCTTCAAAGACTTGAAAGAGGTTCATGAGCATTAGATTGTAAAATACTTGAAAGTAATGACTATATCTATTTATTAAATCTATTTTATGACAAGTATCTATTATAATACCTAATACATTATATACATTTAATAGATTTCCCTTGAATTTAAATTGGTTAAAATTAAAAATCTGAAGGAGGGATTATATTTATTTCAGTCATTTTGTAAATATTTCTTGTGTTTAACACTAAGCAATAGGAATATAAAGGAAAAAATCAGATTATATCACCCTCTACAGAAATTCCAATGGCTTCCTTTTACTTCCATGATTAAAAACAATATGCTTTGTTTAGTATTTAAAACACTTCATAATGTAACCCCCTCCAACTTTCCTGTCTTCTGACACCTTACTTCCTGACATATTCTTCAGTCTAGTGGCACTGGGTATCCTGGCTTTTCCACAAACAAAGCACTTAATCTCTCAGCTCTGGAATTTTTCTCTAGCTATTCCTATGCCTGGTATGCTCTCCTTCTCCATTTCAATATTGAACTCCCTGTTTTCCTTTAAGACTCAACTAAAATCCAACTTTCTACAGAAAATCTTCCCCAATTCTTTTTAATTCCAGTGTGTTATCCTTGTTAATTACCTTCTATTTATCCTGTATATAGCTCATTTTATATGTGTTTGTTTGACTGTTGTCTCCCCCACTAGATTGTAAATTCTTTGAAGTTAAGGACTTCAGTTTTCCTCTTTAATATATCTTTATAGCACAGTGCCTGATACACAGTAGTTGTTCAATGAATGTTATTGACTTATTGATAGTCTCATCCTCAAGGAGTTTACATTGTATTAGTGGAGAAAATATGTAATAAATACATAGTGTAGTGGGTTGAGTCTGACCAAGGCTGTTCTCCTACTAGTTTAAGTCCCATACTAGAACATAATGAGACATTTCTGAGTCATTCAAAAGTCAACAAAAGGAGGGCTTTTAGTTGTTTTTCAGTCATATTAAATTTTTAATGAACCCTTTGAGGGTTTTTTTGGCATATACTAGAATTTTTGCTATTTTCTCCCCATCTCATTTTATAGATGAGGCAAATAGGATTAAGTGACTTACTCAGGGTCACTCAGCTAGTGACTGAGGGAGGATTTGAATTCAGGAAGAGTCTTCCTGACTCCAGATTCTATCCTCTATCTACTGTGCCGCCTAGCTGCCCAATAGAAGGTTTACTTAGCCATAATATAAAAAGGACATTCAATAAGGATTCAGCCTTCAGGATTCAGTAAATTTAGATATGCCCCAATTCAGATGTTGTGAGCTTCAAATGGTGATATAAATAAAACACTTTGCAAACTTTAAGTGAAGTGGGGTACTTCATAACACAAGTCCAGACACCCAGAAATTTAATAATTGGAACCATTATTTATTGATTAAAAAAAGGAAAAGAAAAAAATCTACCAGCTGGGACAGCCTTCCCTAGTGGAAGCTGTATCAGACTGGCATTACAAGACAGTTTATATCAGGATACAAGGCTATTTCCTTTTGCATCCAGTTTCTTATTTGTCAAGAAAAGCCTCATCACAAACACAGGTGTGTGTGTGTGTACCTGGTCAGTGATAGGTAGATAATATTCAGGTCACTCAGGGGATATTTACCTTTCACAAGTACCTAAACACTCATCCATAGTTAGCTATGTGTTTACCTTGAATTCCATCCTGACCTATTTGCTTGTTCTGATGTTCCTTTGTTGACCATAGGGGAATTGGACTCTGACCCACCACTTGCATAGATTGCTTGGCCTCCTGGAGGGTAGGTCAGTTTCCTAAATAATACAGGAATGGATTAATGTACTTCATCTACTTTAATTCTACTTTAGTATAAACTATTTAATTTATTCAGACTACTTCATAAGTGCTCTACAAATGCCAATTATAATTGTTCTTATTCTTAATATTACTATTTTTATTATCAGGTTTTCCACTGTGATGATGACTACATTTGATGAGCTTTCTTCTACACTGCTACTGAACTAAGCACCATTTATATAGAACATTATAGGAGGTACTAGTAAACGTTTAACAACCAGACTATACAGAAATAAATTTGTAGGAATAATCTGCATTAACATTTTTTAAATCTAACTCAACAAAAAATAATCTACAAAATCAATAAAACAGTTAAGTCCAGTACTGATAATAGAGGAGCTGTTGATTACTGAGATATAAATGTTTATGCTGAAAATTTAACAGTCTCATCTAGGGGGCAATTAGGTGGTTCAATGGACTGAAAGCCAGACCTAGAGACAGGAGTACCTGGATTCAAATCCAACCTCAGACATTTCCTAGCTGTGTGACCCTGGGCAAGTCATTTAATCCCCATTTCTTGGCCTTAGCATTCTTCTGCCTTGGAACCAATACATAGTATTGACTTTAAGATGAAAGATAAGGATTTACAAAATCTCTCTCAAGATCATTAAAGTGGCTCCAGCATATTCTTACCTCCTCCCTCTTATTTTCCATACCAAAAGAGATCTGGCTAGCAATTCAAAATGTGATTACTCCATTGGTCTTAGGACATCTGTCAAGTGTCCATAAGTAGACTTCATCTGGGACTTATTTTTATGCCCTGTAAGTAAATAAGACACTACGTTGATGTGTCTTGAGGCCACCAAGATGTTGTGTCAATAGTTATTTGGTTATAGCCCTGTTCCCTGAGCCATTTACATCCGGGGAATACTTTCCTTACTTTTAGGATGGATAAATCAATCTATCAAATAAGCATTTATTAAGCATCTAAGGGGAAAAGCATTGTTCTAAGTACTGCAGATACAAATAGAAAAATAAAACAGTCCCTGCTCTTGAGGGGCTCACATTCTAATGAGAGAGACAAAAAATTTGGAAGATGTCAAGAACAAATTGGATAGAAAGATCCCACTGTCCTTAAGAATAAATAGTAAAGCACATCAGTATACTTCTATGACATTTTCATTAATAAAATTATGATTTATGATATCAAACCATTTGACAACACTAAAGACTGTGATATCAAAACTTTCTTTGCTAGATCATCAGGAACTATGGCTATAAAACCTGCAGGAGCAGTTCCCAGGCTACATGTCTACAGGTGTTATTTTCAGGATAATTATTACAAGCACTAAGCTAGTAACATTGCTTTCCAAAACAATTGATTTCCAGGCCTTTGATTATTTCAGTGAGAGTCTGAGAGAGATGGTGGCCAAGATGTTGGTAGTAGTATAACTTTTCCTGGCATATACTGCCTCCTTTATCTCCCTCAGACGCCTTTCAGTTTAGCTATGTCCACTTGCCTATCTAAGTATGACATTTAATGAGGATGGCTGACCTAGGAATTGTTTCCCTTGATGATGGCTATGAAAACTAGATTGGAAATAAGATGAGTAGTTGCAGAAGAGAGGGGGAAGGACTTTTGTATCCTAGGCTATCACAGTGTCAACTTGAAATCTGGAGACCCCCAGTCTGCCCCTGTCCCCTCACTCACTCATTTCAGAACAGAACAATAGACTTAAAGGTAGACCTAAACAGATGTTAAGTACCCTTTTGTCCTAGTAATTTCTCCCATTTTATCAAAATCCTATCCCTGGTAGTCCAGCCCGCAGCTGGACCCTTCCCTTTTGCATCCATTGTAAAGCATCAACCTCTCCCTGATAATGCTGTCTTGGGCTTTCCATTTTCTTGTAATCATGGTAATGACAATCAGTCATACTTCCCTGTCCTTAGTTCTCCAAGTTCTATTGTTCTTTGGAGAAATCATCTAAGTGGTGCATTCTCCCAGGGATACATCCAGGAGTCCCTGGGGGTAGGCCCTGTGAAGTTTTTTGGTGCTAGGCTCTGTGATAGTGGTCAAATACTGGGCCTATCCTTTCCTGATTAAAGACTTGGTTTTTCTGACTACTTTAGTAGTTCTGTGTTATTTCCAAGTTAACAACAGGCACATCCAAGTCTTTATGCAGAATATATGCAGAAATAAAGGAGTAGATGATACCAGACAAAAGATCAGAGACCAAAAAAATTTATGCTGGATAGAAAGAATGGAAATATTTTTTAAAACCTTTCCTAACTATTAAAATTGTTCAAAAGGGAAATAGGCTGCTTCAATGTGTAGTAACTTCCTCAATTTTCGAAATGTCCAGGTACCAGGTGGTCACTTATGAAGGTTCAACAAATTATTAAATATGTACAATATGAGTGATATAACCTCTAAATGTGCTCTGCCCTTGATATTCTAAAGTAATATGGCACTTGGGATGGAAAAGAATAACAAGAAAGATAATTTAAATAGACACAAATCATTAATTTAGTGTTGGAAAGAAGTTTTAAGGTCAAATACAATGCCCTTACTTTACATATGAGGAAAGCTGAAATTGAAGCTCAGAGAGATAAAGGCAATCTATGTAATAGAGTCTGGATTAAAACTCAAGTCTTTTAATATCAATTCTTGAATCCTTTCCATTGCATCATACTGCCTTCTAACATTAAAAAAGAAACAGAAAGATATTACATGCATGTGCAACACTACAATAGAGTAAAAAACTCATTTGTAAAGCTATATGAAGGAGGAGGAAGATGAAAGAGAGTAGTAACATTGCTTCTGAAAATAATGAAGAGGAGAAAATTGTGTCTACAGAGGGGCTGTTATGAGCTCCAGATGAACCAATTAATTCAAATTGTGTTCGGGCCGGTTCTGATTTCCCAAATCAGGAGGCACACCAGATAATAATGTAAGGGCAAGAGGTACTCTGCTTTATTGCAAGCTCGAGCTTGGGTCCCACAGCCTCCAAGGTAAATGGAACAGGGAATAAGAAGCTTAGCCTTTTAGAGTGGCCCCATAATCTCCAAAGAGCCCAAGGATGGCACCAGAGCCTGCCACATGGTCCATAGTCTAAAGTCATATACCCAGCAGCTACTCCTTCAGCTTTATATAGTTTGAGTTCCAGGAACTTGGGGGGGGGGGGTGGAGTTGGATGTTTATTCAACAAATGCTTCCATTCAACAGATGTTACTGGTCGGGGTTTTCCTGCCATTTAAGAGATGTTAGCCGTTGGAGTTGGAGGTTTTTCTGCCATTCAATAGGTGTTGCTGTTTTGGGGTTTTCCTGTTATTCAGAAGATGTTGCTGTTTTTATCAGCTCTTATACTCAGTAGGCTTGTAGTTCAAATGTTAACCTCATAACTGCTCACTCAGCTCAGTCTAAAAAGAAACTACATTGAGTTCCCCATATTTCTTTTAAACTTTAATCCTTCCTCTACTGTCTCAAAGGGATGTTATATTGGAAGTTCTGAACCTCAAATTTGAAGGCTTCAAATCTTCCTCAGAGCTGTCTATCATGTCTTTTCTTTTTACTCTACTCTCACCTATAGCTCTAAAATAAAGAGTGCATTTGTATCAGCTTCATTCCAAGTGTCTCTTCTTCTCAGGAGGAAGCTCCTTCTAAGAGCCTGAACTGTTCAATTAAAATGCTCACTATTCCCATTAATTAAAGTATTTCGCCAAATATTTCTTGTCTCTTTTCAATAACCAGTCAGATCTGCAGTTTATCAAACCCAAATTAACTTTCTTATCTTCCAGAACACAAAAGTGTTAATCAGAAAAGTCCTACCATTCTCTAAGCAGAATAAGTAATAGTGTAAAAATTTTGAAATCATGGAATTCAGATCAGAAGAGGAGGTAATACCTAGCATAAAAATGCATCACATTATTCTATCATTAAAAATCAATTATTGTATATAATATAATTCACATTTGCCATTATAGAAGATATAAAGAAAACACTAAAGTCATGAATCCTGAGCTTTCTTTTGGATGCTGCTAGACACTGATACTGAGATAGCAAGTTTAATATTGTGAATATTCCTTGGAAAATTAAGGTTTTTACTGTAATTTGATTTTAATTGTTCAAAAGGCAGAGAAAGATGAATTTAATAAAGGTCTAACATAGAATCAGTTTAGTGTAAAGCTCAAAAGGACCAATTAGATTTTTAATTTTGAGAGCACAGACTTTATGTTATGCTGCCATATATACTCTTCATTTTTTTTCTGTTATTCTTCCATGGGAAGCTAGTTATAGAAATCACCTCTTATTCATATGTCTAGGTGATTGATTATAATAAGTCAGCACCTTTTCATTTTAAGAGAAATTAGACTAATTGTTTTCTTATAATTAATTGATCTTTCAGACATATTTTTTTAATTTGGAGAGGTACAATAATTTGCTTTAGTTCTGAATAACTGTGGAGTCCATTTAAAGATATTTTTAAAAGCCTAGCTGATTAACTTGTTGCAAACTAAGTTAGTTGGGCAGCTAAGAATTATGCCTTCACTCTTTAGCAATATAAATATTATCCATTATAATTTTAAGGATTCTATTATGATTTAAAGGTGATGTTAAGCTTTTCCTTAAAGATTAAGCTTTTTAATTATATTGTCTTTGTATTTTGTGGAAATTCCTAAGGATTCTGCTTTTCTGAGAAGAAAAGGCCACATCTTAGAGTCTAATTTTTTAAAGTTTCTAATGTAATTTTTCAGAATACAACCATTACCTCAAAATATATTTTTGTTTTTAACTGTTATTAAATCCTGACTGCCTTTTTGTGGTAGAATGGCTTTATCTCTTCCATTTTAAGTCTGGATGATTGATTTTACTCAGTTTCTACCTTTGTATGGGTATTTTTTGGGGTGGAGCCCCTGTACAGGCTATTGTTAAAAAGATTTTTTCTACTTGGGAATTTTCTAGTGACAGAGCTTATGTACATACTACCCCCAATCTTCAGGTCTGATAGAATGTATGAAAATTTATTTACATTAAACTTAACACATTTCTTATTGATCTTTTTTTTTCTAGTTGCAGAGGACTCATTTCAAACTCCTGAAGCCTTAACCATCCAATGGCCCAGACATTTCTTAGGGAAGCAAACTCCCCAGAAAACATCATTCTACAGTTAGAATCTACAGGAATCAGTAGAAGTCACCTGTTAAAGGACATCTTACAGCCAAATGCAAAGACCTTCACCAAGTCAGAAAACTCCTAATGTGGCTAAGTATCCTCTTTCCTCTCCTTTCCATTTATCTATTATGTTTCCTTTAACATTTGTTCCCAAGTCAACTAAAAAATTTGGCCTTGCTATTTTCCCCTGAGAATTATAGTAGTATCAACCTCAATGAATGAGGTCCCTTTTTAAGACTGGCGATTGAATGCAAAAGTCCTAAATAAAATACTAGCTAGGAGACTACAACACTATGTCACAAAGATTATATGTTGTGACTAAATAGGATTTTTACCAGGAATGCAAGGATGGTTTAATATCAGGGAAACTATCAACATAGTGATGATATTAATAACAAAAGTAATAAAAAACCCATATGATTATATCAATAGATGCAAATAAAACCTTTGACAAAATAAAACTTATTAAAAACACTGGAAACCATAGCTATTAATAATTTTTTTTCTTGAAATGATACAATGCATGCATCTAAAACAAATAGCAAGTGTTATTTGTAATGGGGAGAAACTAGAAGCCTTCTCAATAAGATCAGGAGTGAAACAAAAATGCCTGTTATTACCAGTATTAGTTAACATAGTATTAGAAATTCCAGCAATAACAGTAAGAGAAGAAAAAGAAATTGAAGGAATCAAAATGGGCAGAAAGGTAAGAAAATTATTTTTTTTTACTACACGATAATCTATGTGGAAAATTCTAGAGATTCAACTAAAAAGTTGGTTGAAATTATAAAAAATTTTAGGAAAGAAGCAGGATATTTAAAAACCTATATAAATAAGCAGCATATTCATATATTATTAACAAATTGTACAAGAAGAGATAGAAAGAGATATTCCATTTAAAATAACTATGCAATTATAATAAAATACCTGGGAGTATATCTGCCAAAGCAAACCCAATAATTATGTGAACCTAATTATTAAACAATTTACACAAAAAAGTCAGATCTAAATAATTGGAGAAATATTCATTGGTCATAGGTGGACAGAACAAATATAATTAAAATGACAATCCTACCTAAACTAATCATTATTAGGTAAAAAAAACAATAAAATTCTTTTGGAAGAACAAAGGATCAAGAATATCAAAAGAATTAATTTTTTTTTTTTTTTTTTTTTTTTTTTTTTTTTTAGAAAATAAGGGTCAAAAAAAACCATTTTATATTTATTTCTCTATGTAGATGGGGCTCTCCATGATACTTAGGGATTGTAAGACAGAAAATAAACATATTAAAAAAAAAAAAAGAGGAAACAAGCAAGACCTGCTCTTACAGAGTTTACTGTCTCTGTGTGTAGGAGCCTACATATAGGATGCAAATGAATGTGGCAGCCAAGTCAGATAATGTGTGGAAAGCTCTTTGCAAACCTGAAAGCTCTGGGTAAATATTAACAATTATGTTCAATAATAATAACCTCAACATACAGTCCTCATCTTTAGCATCATTCAATCAATCGACCTGCATTTATTAGGCACCTGCTATGTGGCAGGCACTCTGCTAAGCTCTGAGGATACAAATGAAAAGTGAAATAAATAGCCCCCATCTCCGAGGATCTTACATTCTCCTGCAGGACACAATGTGCGAATTGTAAGATTTATATTAATATCCAATACCCCCAAGTATTATATTTAATAAGATTTATTAATAATCACTTGAAGTAGAAGAAAAAAGTAATAGAAGTAAAACCTGAGTAAAATTCTCCTGCCTCTCACCTCACCCCACCTCCACAAACTGAGATCAGGGGAAAAGAGAAAGAGAGAGGCGGGGATACACACAAACTTTATCTCCAAAACGTAAGGACGTGACATGAGAAGGAACATGGGAAGCTGGGATTTAGAGTCCTGGGGAACAGATTCTAATTATATAGAATGAATTTGTTATCCTTATCATTAGTGTTATTAGCTTTCATGGTCACAGAGCTTCAAAGATTTAAAAAACTTTCCTTACGAGTTGGGAGGACCTGGGTTCAACTGACCTCAGACACTTCCTAATGGTGTGACCCTGGGCAAGTCACTTAACCCCTATTACCTAGCCCTTACTGCTCTTCTGCCTCAGAACCTGTATACAGTATTGAGTCTAAGATGGAAGGTAAAGGTTTAAAAAAAAGAATTGATACTGGCAGAAAGTAAGGATTAAATTTTTTTCCTCTTTCTGTTTCATAAGTGGGGAAACTGAGGTTCAGGAAAAACCTTTCTCTAGGTCACAAAGCTATGAAAGAGAAAAGTCAAGTCAGGAATTCAGATCTCCTAACTCCAAGGTCAGAGATTTCTCCCTGAGAGAGCTTCTTGCTATCTCTAATATGGCATGGCTCACATCCCCACAGAGATGGATAAGGTGGCCCAAATGAGTTCAGATCTGGCTTCAGATACTTTGCTGGGTGGCTCTGGACACAGGCAGGAATAGATGAGTCACTTAATCCCTTTCTGCCTCAGTTTTATTCCCTGTTAAATGGGGAAGGTGGGGAATACCCCACGTAGAAAGGGGGATAATTGGAGCACTTACCTCCCTAGGTGGCTCTGAGGATAAAATGAGATACTATTTGTAAAGCTTCTTTTGAATCTTTAAGTGTTATATCGATGTAGCTATTCTTATTATTATTGCCATCTATCAATTATTATTGTGTGATCTTTAAGTTGTTTATCCTCTCTGAACCTCCGTTTCCTTCTCTGTAAAATAGGTATTTTAACAGGAGCAAAGAAAGAGAAATTGAGAATCAGAGACTGCTGTTATTAGAGATGGTCTTGATGTGGAGGGCAGAGGAAGACATCTGGACTGATTAACAGTTGGACTGGGCTGTCTGTATCAATTTAATTCTATTTTTAAAAAAAAAACTCCTTTCTTTTTTTTTTAAACCCTTACCTTCCTTCTTGGAATCTTGGAATCAATTTGGAATCAATACTGGAATATTTTTTAAACCCATGCCTTCTGTCTTAGAATCAATACTGTGTATTGGTTCCAAAGTAGAAGAGTGGTAAGGGCTAGGCAATGGTGGTTAAGTGACTTGCCCAGGGTCACACAGCTAGGAAGTGTCTGAGGCCAGATTTGAACCCAGGACCTCCTGTCTCTAGGCCTGGCTCTCAATCCATTGAGCTACCCAGCTGCCCTCTCTCCTTCTTTCTAACTTAAGTGACAACCCTAAAACAGAAGGGTAAGGGCTAGGCAAATGTGGTTAAGCAACTTGCCCAAGGTCAAACAGCTAGGAAATGTCCGAGTCTCGATTTGAACCCAGGACCTCCCATCTCTAGGTCTGGCTCTCAATCCACTGAGCCATCTAGCTGCCTCAATTTAATTCCATTTAATAAGCATCTATTCTATTATGTGCTAGAGAATAGAAAAGTAAGAAAATGAACTGGTCATTGTCCATAAGGAGTTTACATTATACTTGGATTAGGTGGGAAATACAACATGTGCATAGCTAAAAAAAAATACAAAACCTTCCATTGTTGACTATGACCCTTTTTGGGGTTTTCTTGGCAAAGATATTGGAATGGTTTGCCATTTCCTTCTCCAGTTTATTTGACGGATGAGGAAACTGAGGCAAATAGGGTGAAATGGTTTGCTCAGGGTCACACAGTTAATAAGTGTGTCTGAGGCTGGATTTGAATTGAGGAAGAAAACTAAATAAATGCAAAGAAATTGGGGCAGGGAGGTTCAGAGGGTGAACTAACAACTAGGGGGATCTGGAAAGGCCTTCTACAAGAGATGGCTCTAGAGGAAAGCCTAGCTTCCCTTCTGAGGTTACCTTCCATATATATACAATATTATTATATATTATATATATTTAATAATATAATAAGAATATAATAATAAATAATAAATATCTAGATTTATTTATCCTCATCTTCTGTCTTAGAACCAATGCCAAGGATCGCTTCCAAGGCAGAAGAATGGTAAGGGTTAGGCAATGGAGGTTAAGTGACTTGCCCAGGGTCACACAGGACCTTCTATCTGGGAGAGGGCAAGGGGAGGCAGGGCAAGGCAGACTAGGGTGGTTCCTCCTAAGAGTTGCCAAGGGGGCTGGTATCTGGGGCTTTGGCCTCTCTTCCCCACCTCTCTCCAGCACCTCGACGAGACTCCAGCCCTGGGCCGTGCTATTTTGTGCAGCCCAACATCACCCGTTTTGGCCGTTGCAGCGCTCCTGCTTACTCCCTCCAGTCCCGCACCAAACTCAAAGGTGAGTGGTCTGGCGTGCTTCTTGGATCCCCCTTTGCCCCATGAGGCTCGTAGATCTTCAGACGAAGAAGGGACCCAGGGGATAACTGCGCCCACTATCAGATTGGATGCTTCCAGGAGGGGCTCTTCTTGGTGCAAGCCTGTTTCCCTGGGGTGGGGGGGCAGCTCTGCTGATCAGAAAGTTCTTCCTTCCACAGAGCAGAAATCCTCCTCCTGTCACCCCCCTCCTCCATTTATTTTAGTTTTGTTCCCTGGGGCCACCCAGAAAATCCTCCTTCTCTTGGGGAAGGTAACCACATCAGAGGTTAAGAAATTCAACCAATACGCCTGTGTCTGCTGGGCAGGTCACTGGGCTGGGCACACGGTTAGCGAAAATTTTTTTGCAAAGTTCAGACTAGAAGAGAGATGAGGTGCCTGCCCAGAAAGAGGCCAAGTGAGGGAGGGATCTACACGGGAACGGGGAGAGTTCTCAGAGTCCAGCCTCACAGGCCTCTCTACTACAGTCAAAATATAAAAACTTCTTGGAGGGGCAGCTAGGTGGCTCAGTGGATAGAGAGCCAAGTCCAAATATGGGAGGTCCTAAGTTCAAATCTGGCCTCAGACACTTCCCAGCTGTGTGACCCTGGGCAAGTCGCATAACCCCCATTGCCCAGCCCTTACCTCTCTTCTGCCTTAGAACCGATACTTAGTATTGATTCCAAGTTGGAAGGTAAGGGGTTAAAAACTTGTCAGTTGGGCAAGTCACTTAACCCCAAATTGCTCAGCCCTCATAGTTCCTCTGTCTTGGGGAGAAGGTAAGAGTTTTTTATTAAAAATAAAAACATTTCCTTGGCAGGCTAGAATAGTACATTAAATCTACTGAAATGCATCTTAATAGAAATACCCATGATTCTGTTGCTTTATGGCAGCATGTATGTATTCCTGGGTTTTCCAAAATTGTGTCAGCAGCTAAGTGCAAGGTCTCCACAAGNACCTTCACCAAGTCAGAAAACTCCTAATGTGGCTAAGTATCCTCTTTCCTCTCCTTTCCATTTATCTATTATGTTTCCTTTAACATTTGTTCCCAAGTCAACTAAAAAATTTGGCCTTGCTATTTTCCCCTGAGAATTATAGTAGTATCAACCTCAATGAATGAGGTCCCTTTTTAAGACTGGCGATTGAATGCAAAAGTCCTAAATAAAATACTAGCTAGGAGACTACAACACTATGTCACAAAGATTATATGTTGTGACTAAATAGGATTTTTACCAGGAATGCAAGGATGGTTTAATATCAGGGAAACTATCAACATAGTGATGATATTAATAACAAAAGTAATAAAAAACCCATATGATTATATCAATAGATGCAAATAAAACCTTTGACAAAATAAAACTTATTAAAAACACTGGAAACCATAGCTATTAATAATTTTTTTTCTTGAAATGATACAATGCATGCATCTAAAACAAATAGCAAGTGTTATTTGTAATGGGGAGAAACTAGAAGCCTTCTCAATAAGATCAGGAGTGAAACAAAAATGCCTGTTATTACCAGTATTAGTTAACATAGTATTAGAAATTCCAGCAATAACAGTAAGAGAAGAAAAAGAAATTGAAGGAATCAAAATGGGCAGAAAGGTAAGAAAATTATTTTTTTTACTACACGATAATCTATGTGGAAAATTCTAGAGATTCAACTAAAAAGTTGGTTGAAATTATAAAAAATTTTAGGAAAGAAGCAGGATATTTAAAAACCTATATAAATAAGCAGCATATTCATATATTATTAACAAATTGTACAAGAAGAGATAGAAAGAGATATTCCATTTAAAATAACTATGCAATTATAATAAAATACCTGGGAGTATATCTGCCAAAGCAAACCCAATAATTATGTGAACCTAATTATTAAACAATTTACACAAAAAAGTCAGATCTAAATAATTGGAGAAATATTCATTGGTCATAGGTGGACAGAACAAATATAATTAAAATGACAATCCTACCTAAACTAATCATTATTAGGTAAAAAAAACAATAAAATTCTTTTGGAAGAACAAAGGATCAAGAATATCAAAAGAATTAATTTTTAATGTAATAGAAGGAGGGCTAGCAGTACCAAATTTTAAATTGTTTGATAAAACAGTAATTATCAAATCTATCTGGTACAGGCTAAGAAATAGAAAGGTAGATCAGTGGAACAGAACAGACATAGAACAAGAGTAAAAGATTATAGTAACCTTATATTTGACAAGCATAGATCCAAAGTTCGAGGATAAAAATATTAAAGACATAGAGGTATAAAAAATTGCTGTAAATCACTATTGATTAGAGAAATGCAAGACAAAACAATTCAAATATATTATCTCACACCCATCATAATCACTAAAATGACAAAAAGGGAAAATAATAGGTGTTGGAGGGGTGTGAGAAAATGGGAACACTAATGCATTGTTGGTAGAGCTGTGAACTAAACCAATAATTTTAAAGAGCAATTTGAAAGTATACCAGGAAAGTTAAAAAAAGGTTAAATAGGTCCTTACAGCCAGAAATATGATTTCTAGGCCTTTTCTCCAAAATCAGAGAAAAAGGAAAAGAACCAATATGTTCCAAAATATTTATAGCAGCTTTCTTTGTGGTAACAAAAGATTGGAAACTGAGGGGCTAGGACAATTATAGATAGGATTTATTATGTAGATATGAAGAAAAGTTGTTAAACATATAAGAGACGTGACTTTATTTGTGTATAATCTTTTTCTTTGTATATAGAAATGCTCATTTTGGTTTTACAAAATTTTAGATAATTAAAAAAAGATTGACAATTACTCTGAACTGAAAGCTAGAAAAATTAGAAAGAGAAATAGCTCTTCCTCGCAGGTAACTAAAATAGGAAAGTTTCAACTCAGTTTTCTTTTGTTATGAGATTTAATACAAATAAATATTTGTTATTTTTGAGATTCATAAGGTTTTCAAATGTACTTTTATTCGTTTGTTTATATTATCAAGTATTTGTTGTCTATGTAGAATTGCAAAAGTAATTAATTTCTCAATCTAATATCAGGAGAATTTAGGAAAAAATAATGGACTCTGATAATTTTGCATTGGATATAGTTGTAACAACATGGAACACTTATATTTAGCCATAAACATGATTAGAGAAAACTGCCATTTGAGGTTAAAATTTATGGGAATGTAATTGAAAGAATGCTATGGAACAAATTGGTCTGTAATGTCAGTAGCCCCAGTGGGGCATCTTTAGGAGTTATAGGTGTAGTTATGTCTCTGAGGAAAGCCGAAAGGGTGCTCAGCTGCATTCCCTAAAATGGAACTTCATTTTTACACCGGGCAGGTTCTATACATGGATATACATCATAGACAGTTGCTTCATGGCACTAATTAACACTCCAAATTAGGGGAGCACTTCTCCCTTATTTTTTGACCCTCTTTTCTCCTGGTATGTCAAGTTTTCTATAATCATGAAGATCAATACAATTGCAGATAGGCTGGCTCTGAAACATGAAACTGTAGATGGAGGTATATAGAATTTTAGTGATTTAAACAATCAAATGGAAGAATAATGAGTTTGTAATTTACCTGGTTCACATTATGAGGTCTTTGAAATATAAGGTTATAATAATAACTGGAAATTTTTTATATTTATTAATATTTATTTTTTAGAAAAATTAATATAGTTACAAAATTCATGCTCTTACTTTCCCCTTCACCCCCCAACATCCATGCCCTCATAGCCTATGCTCTTTTCCACTGGTTTTAACATGTGTCATTGATCAAGACCTATTTCCAAATTGTTGGTAGTTGCATTGGTGTGGTAGTTTCGAGTCTACATCCATCCCCAATGTAGACTCATGTTCAAGCAGTTGTATTTCTTCTGTTTCCACTCCTGTAGTTCTTCCTCTGAATGTGGGTAGCGTTCTTTTCCATAAGTCCCTCAGAATTGTCCTGGGTCATTGCATTGCTGCTAGTATAGAAGTCCATTACATTCTATTTTATCACAGTCTCTGTGTACAATTTTCTTCTGGCTCTGCCCCTTTTGCTCTATATCAGTTCCTGGAGGTCTTTCCATTTCACATGGAATTCCTCCAGTTTATTATTCCTTTGAGCACAATAGTATTCCATCACCAACATATACCACAATTTGTCCAGCCATTCCCCAATTGAAGGACATACCCTCATTTTATAACTGGAAATGTTTGCTGTAGTTTGTGAAACAAATATATAAATCTATTTAGAGAGATTAATTTTGGTTAATTTAACTATCAGTAGAAAAGAATGATGCATGATCTCAATATCTTAAATAAACATCCAATTACTTAGAGGTGATATTTACTTGGAATAAATTGAAAGGTATCTGAAATAAAACTTAAAATAATAGTTAATGTGAATGAAATGTCCCGTCCATTTGAGCATTGTTAAATAAGTAGTTAAAGTGAATTAAAGAATTTTGTTTTGAGATATTCAACATCTCATTGTCCAGATAGGGGAAATGAAAATTTTGAATTAGTAACTCATTCTCCACAGGGGGAAGTGAGAATTTTGAACTTAAATTTAATTTCTGAATTTAATTTCAATATTGTTTTCAAATTGAGATTTTCATGGAAGTATTTTAGCATTTAGATTTATCAATGGTGATCTTATAGGTATCAAAGCAAATTATCTAAGCAACCATTTTTTAAATATTATAATAGGATACTCAATCAAAATTTTTATTTAGTATCATGTGGTATTTTCTTTTGGTTTATTTCTTTACACAAATAGTGATTGTTTTCATCGCCAGGTATATACTCTTTAATAAGCCTTTTTGGAAGAATAGCTACATTATCTTAGCAAGTATGGCTTATATAATTCTACTTGCCTCAAGTGGATTTTAATAGAATTGTAATCAGTGAGTTGGTGTTCCTGAGATTTGGTGGAATTAATTCTCATTGTAGTGTGATTCCCTTCTTACTCAGAAACGTAGAATAGTATTTGTTTTAGCAAATTTTATTTTTTTAAATCTTATTAGGGGTAAACTCATTTTTATTGAATTTTATTCATTCACTACATCCAAATTAAGAACCTGGATCACTTAGTGAGACAGGGGTAAGTTTGATATACAACATAAATGGATGAAATTGTTTAAAAAAATATCAAAAAGAGAAATGAGCAAGGTATGAATGAAATTTTTAAAAATATTATTCTAGATTAATTAACTAGGAAATTCTCATATTTAAAAGGCAAATAAGATCTGTTCAGTCAGTTTGGAGAATTTGTGATTCTATTGATTTAGGGAGTTTCCAGAAAGAAAACATCTTCTATGAATATATATTTTGCAACTGTTTAGTAAGGGGCAATTTAGAAATTTATAGTTCTCAAAAATTAGCAAGTTGTCAATGTTTCTGAGAGGTTAAATGACTTCTTCAGTGTTACACAAACCATATGTGTCCTGAAAGTAGAACTCAGTTCTTCCTGACACCTAGGCTGCTTCTCACAAGGTACATAGTAGCTACTTAATGAATGCTTGTGAATTGGAATTGAATTGTGGATACAAAGAGGTAAAAGACAAGCTTAGTTGTATAACTGATGAGGAGGAAAACTGATGAAGAGGGAAAAAATGAAAAACTGACTAGAATAATATAAACTCAAGAATTTGTATCCCAATGAGTTTTTAGCAAAAATTGAAGGTCTATAGGAGCTAAAATACATAGACTGTGACCTGTGTAAAGGAAAGATCATATGAAAAGTAGATATTCCCTACCTTAGGATGAATAGGAGGATTGATGCCTCAATTGCTTATAGAAAGGCCAATAAGAATGGATTTGCTTCCAGAACACAGACTAAATTAATTAAGTCAGTCTGTCAATAAATATTTAATAAGAACCTACTATGTGCCAGGTACTCTCTAACCACTCCACTATATAATATTCCCTAAGGAATATGGAAAGTGAAACTAACTGAATTGAAGATAATCACTCTAAGAAAACATAGAGTGGCATAAAGAGGGAAGGGATTTTTGTATCCAAAAGAATTTGGCAGATAAAGGAGGCAAAATTTCTTTCATTTACAATATGGCAGTAACAAACCACTTCAGTGATGAGGCTCTGAAGAAATCATGAAAAACAAATTTCTACCAATCTTATACCAAGGGTCATTATACCACCGGATATAACTCTGTTGCAGTACAACTGAAGAGAGTGTAGTAATACTTAGGCTGACTAAAGTACAGAACCAAGCAGTCATGCTATTGACTGAAGATGGAAAAAGACTGCTACATAGATTGACTGATCTAAAAGAGACACTCACTTAAAAGGACCCTAGCACATGAGTAACTTGCTTGTACAAGGTAGCTGATCCCAGTGAGAAGCCAGTATGACCACCCAATGACATGCACAACCTAGTCCAACAACAATCTGGCCTGTCCAACTGTTGTGGGAAAATGAATCTATTGTGGGAAAGCCAAGGCTAGTTCTGGCACAAAGAACTGTAAGCTCTGACTCCATTCATCTGAAGGGATGAAAGTGTTTATTTAAGGATGATACAAGTAGCTTGGCCTTAAGGAACCAAGGAAATGTTTTTTAATCAAAGAATAGTTTATCCTAAATAGCATTAATTTTAATTAGAATATTTGACTCAAAAGCATTCTTCTTCTTTTTTTAAACTCTTACCTTCTGTCTTAGAGTTAAAAGTGTGTATTGGCTCCAAGGGAGAAGAGTGGTAAGGGTAGGCCATGGGGTCAAGTAACTTGCCCAGGGTCACACAGCTGGAAAGTATCTGAGGCCAGATTTGAACCCAGGACCTCCCATCTCTAGGCCTGGCTTTCAATCTACTGAACTACCCAACTGCTCCCTAAAAATATTCTTCTTGAGAATACAAAAAAGTTGGAGAGAGTCTTAGAAATAAAAACATAGTGGACTAAAATGAAAACATCATTAAGCAAAGTAAATAAGCTTAAATAGTTTTTAAAGGCTGAGTCGCCTGTCCAGATTTTAACCTTCTTCAAGTATATTATATATATATATATATATATATATATATATATATATATATATATATATACACACACACACACACACACACACACACACACACACGAGAGATGGGTGTATATATAGGTAGTTTCCTTCTTTCTTTATTTTTTTTTTAGTTTAAAGCACTTTTGATTAGAATCATAAAATAACAGAGGAAAAAAACACTGTAATAGCCTTTTAAGGATGATGAAGGCCTGGTCTATGGTGCAGCAGTAGAAATAGAAAGAAAAGAACAAGTAAAACAGATATGTGGAAAAAAGGATATAATTTTTTTTTAAATTTTAAACCCTTAACTTCTGTGTATTGACTTATAGGTGGAAGAGTGGTAAGGGTAGCCAATGGGGGTCAAGTGACTTGCCCAGGGTCACACAGCTGGGAAGTGTCTGAGGCCGGATTTGAACCTAGGACCTCACGTCTCTAGTCCTGACTCTCAATCCACTGAGCTACCCAGCTGCCCCGAAAAGGATATAATTTTTAAACAAACCAAAAGCCAGATTTTAACTGAGATCTTCATGATTCCAGGAATAGTGCTCTAACGACTGTACCACTTGGATAATAAGTTTTTTTTAAAAGAGTGTATATAAGAAACCTGAAATATATTACAAAGTGGAAAGACTTCAAATGTGGCAAGGGACTCCCACATGTTTGATATATTTGTGGGTACGTGTTGTGTGGTATAGATACATTTGAGGAAAAATTTGCATTAGTGTTGGAAAATATTGTCCCTAGTTTTCTTGTTCTACCAATTGAGTAAATTCCTTTGCTAAAGAACTAAGTCAACTTGGCTGATCTATAAAAGAAAGCACACATGGGAAGACCCACAAACTGTTATTAAGATATATGCCAATAGAGTTATCCTAGAACCCTGTAAGAAGTAGCAGTCACCATTTGAGGGATGAACATAGCCACAGTGGTATGAGTCAGGAAGTGAATACTGTGAAGAGTAAAAAATCAAACTTTCTTTGTCTATCAGTCAGCAACTTTTAAATTAATCCATCAAGAACTTAATGTACCCTTACCAGTCACTAAGTAGGAGGGTTTGCAAGTCACCTGCCAGAGTGGGTGACAACTCCAGAGGCAACTGACCATCCCTTGGGCAGTACTAGTATTAAGGGGAAAACCAGGGGACTTGACTTGAATATTAAATGTGGGCTCAGTGGGGTGGATAGGAGACAGGAAGGGACAATGGGTAAGACTTTACAAGCCAGGGAACCAGGTTTAACTATAAGGGGATTGACCATTGACAGAAATGGCAGTTAAGCCTGACTATCACTCTGCCCCACCCAACCTGGAATAACTTCTGAGTATTGAATACATACAATGAGAACAAAAAAATATTAGGAATCTCACAGGGAAACAGTTTAATTATAATATGAGGGAATAGGAAAGGGGGTTAGGTGAAGCTATGAATAACTACCCAGGACTGGAGTCAAAAGGGGTAAGATCCTTAACCAACTTGGCTACTGCCAAATTTTGACAGCTTGGATATGGACCTGAGGAAGAGGGCTTGAATTTGGGGTCTCACAATTGCTCCAGAGATGTTATCAGGATACCAGGAACCAACTCCTCCACAACCGATGATCCAAAGTGACCAGGTAGGGAGATGTCTGCAAACTGTCCACCAGATCACAGGCCACTTCCCTACTCTGAGTTGACATGTAGGATTGATGTCTTCTGCCTTTTCAACCTTCACCACTCTCCAAGATCCCAGGTCAAAAGGGACTGCAGATTGCACTTCTGCTCTGAACCCCTCACAGCACAACCATCTGTCCGTTACTCACCTCTCTCCTCCTACCCTCCTGCATTCTATTCAGAATGTCCATGACTTCCAGCAAAGTCTCTCCCTAATATGCTTACACAAATATGCTTTTAAACTATACCTATTACACTAGGCAAATTGAAAGACTGAAATTTGTTCCCATAAAGTGGAGGAAGGGACAAGAAGAAATGTGGGAAAAGGACTATACAAAGTTCAGAACTTCCTGTCCAAGAGGTTTTTCAGCTTCACTTTTGGATCTTGGATTTGGATAGCTCCTTTGGAGGACTTCTCCTGGGGACTTTGCCTTTGAAGACTCTGAGTTGGGGAGCTGGGTGAGTAGCTGGCCTTCCTTTCCTGGCTTCTGGAGAGATTGGTTCCAGAGAGACCTTTCCTTTCCTGGAGGAGACTGCATTGGTAAAACCCTTGCTGAAGACACCATCAGATTTCTGGCTAAGGAATCCTGGAAAATCCAAGAGACATGGTGAAGTCCTCACAGGGCTGACCCCCACACTGGAGCAGCGTTTAAGGTGATAGGCTAGACAATTTTCTATCTTCTTCTTACACTTTCCCACTTTCACCCTTTCCATATCTTTGTAAATAAAGCTACTAAAAGTCATTTTGACTTGTTATAATATCTTTAGATCAGTAGCCACGATATTACTATAGAATTCTCATTTTAACATAAAAACCCAATTTTAAAATTCTTATACTACCAAGAGATGAATTATGTAAATTAAAAAAACAATAATAACAACAACAAATGAAGGCAAAACCCTTTAATGATTTGTCAAGGACCTGAAAAAATGAGGAAAGGTCTTCTTTCATTATAAAGGATTATAGAGAGGTATTTACTCTTTTAGATGCAGTCATTATTGATATTGGTTTTACTTAACTTTCTTTTTCTTTTTTTATAAGAAAATGTTCACTTGGAGAGGAAATGGAATGGAAGCATAAAAGTTATTGGGAACATTATATATGGAAATGATCATGGCATGAGAGAAGAGAAATATTCTTTTTAATAAAAAGTTTTATTGAATCTTTTTGTTTTTAAATTATTTCATTTCCAGATATCCTCTTTTCTCTCAACCTCCAACCTCTGCTTTGAGTAGTAATGAGAATACTTGTTGGAGTATATATAAAAAGAGAATCCCATAAATTTTGGATTAATAATGGCTCAATGGATTCGCATTCATAATTGAGATATAATATTTCTCATTCAGAGATTTATATTTTGGTTTTTTTTTCTTTTAATAAACTTTTCTTCTATATTATTGTGAACTATATACAGGAAAGGAGTTAATCTCAATATCATGCATGAAAAAATGCAAAGATGGGCCATGCATATATTTTCTCAAGTAGAAAGCTTCTTGGCTATAAGGTTTAAGTCAAAAGAAGAGAGAAAACCTTCAAAGTGGATAAAGTCTCTTCTTTCCACAGCACCATCTGATATAAGTTTTATATAAATATTAATACCCATATTTTGCTGATTTTTCTTTACTTGTTTTGTGCTTATTTTCATTTTTACTTTCAGTTTATTTGCCAAGAGCTTGGGGTGGAGTCCCAGGTTAGGGAAATCAACTGTGTACCCTATTAGATCAAGTACACAATGAGACAAAAAACTTACACCTAACTTTGAAGCTACAATTTGAACAGTGCCTGAACTGATCAAGCTCATAGCAAGACCAAAAGTTTATGCCCAAGCCTGAGGCAAGTCTTACACTATCAGCATCTCAAGGGTTAATTGGGAGGTGGGAGCAGTGGGAGGTGGCTGTCTGTGCTTCCAGCCCTCAGACCATCACACCATCTTGGAAGAACTGAAACAGGGAGAAACCCAGAAATAAAGCTAAGGGTAGCATCAAGAAAGGACTGAAGTTTAATAGGGTACCCTACCCTCCCAGAAAGCAGAGACTACCTATAAAAAGGTGGGAAAAATGAGCAGACAACAACAAAAAAAAAGCACATAACTCTAAAGAAATTTTATGGAAACAAAAAAGCAAGTTATAGAGAAAGGGATAGTGAAAACCAAGCAAACACATACAAAGTCCAAAAGGAAAAATATGGATTGAACACAAATTCTGGAAGAGCTCAAAAAAGACCTCAACAATTAATTAAGAGAGACAGAGGAAAAGTGAGAAAGAAAAATGAAAGCAATGCAAGAAGAAATAGGCCAAATGAAAAAGGAGACCCAAAAGCTGATAGAGGAAAAATCAGGCCTCAAAAATCAGAATTGAGCAACTAGACACTAATGATATCATGAGAAATCAAGAAACAATAAAATAAATTCAAAAGAAAGAAAAAACAGAAGCAAACCTAAGTTGCTTATTGAAAAAAAGAAGTGACCTAGAAAATAGATCCAGGAGAGATAATTTTTAAAAAGCCATGATCAAAAAAAAAAAAAGCTTGGAAATAATAATGCAAGAAATTAACAAAGAAAATTTTCCAGATATCCTCAAACAAGAAAATAAAATTGAAAATGAAATAATTCATCAATCACTTCTAGAAAGAAATCCTCAAATGACAATTTCCAGAAATAGAATAGCTAAATTAAAGAGCCCCTATGCCAAGGAGAAAACGCTGCAAATGGCCAGAAAGAAACCATTCAAATACCATGGAGCTACAATCATCATCACACAGAACTTAGTGACTTCTACATTAAAGGATTTGAAGGCATTGAATATGATATTCAGAACAGCAAAAGATCTAGGTTTACAACCCAGAGTCACCTATCCAGAAAAACAATATATTCTTTCAGGGGAAAAAATAGACATTCAATAAGGTAGAAGATTTCCAAGGGTTCCTAAGAAATAAGCCAGATCCAAACCAAAAATTTGAAGTTCACACAGGAGACTCAAGCAAAGTCTAAAAAGGGAAATAAAAAGGGAAAATTTAAGGGACTCATTTAGATCAAAATTGTTTCTATTCCTACATGGAAAGAGGATATTTGTAATTCTCAAAAATTACTCTTAATAGTAGAGCAGATAGAAGGAATATACTTAGAAAGAGGGAGGAGAAGTAAGCTGATTATGATGATAAAATGTGTATGATGATGTATTATGATATGATATGTATTTAAATGTGATATGAAATTATATGTGTATTGCGTTATTTAAAAGTACTGGGGTTCTGTTTGGAAGGATTGAGTCTCAATATATGTAGTGTTTGACAAACTTCCTGTGAACATGTGGGGTACCTTGGAACTACATTTCCCGTGGTTCAACAGGTTTCCTGTTTTAGATGATGTCTTCAAGGTGATGGACGGCTTTATATATTAGGAAGTGGCTTGGAACTTCCTCTTTTAGTTACCTGAGGGCGCGAAGGGACAAAATGTAAAATGGCTGAGGTGGTAGTTTGAATTCTTACAAGCGTGTGGTCTAATAATTTATCTCTGTCAGCATGGCTTTTATTAAAATACTAATTTCCCTCATTATATCGGCCTTCATCATTTTTAATAATAACAGTATGAGATGTATGTACATATGATATGTAAAAAAAATCAAGTGGTGAAAAAGAGGATTGCACTAAGAAAAGGGAAGGGAGATTAGAATTGGGTAAATTATATAACATAAAGAGGCATGAAAAATCATTATGGGGAGTGGAGGATAAAGGTGGTGACAGGCAATGTTTTAACCTTATTCTCATTTTAACTGGCTCAGATAGGGAAAAACATATATATTCAATGGAGTATAGAATTATATCTTATCCTACAGAGAAGTAGAAGGGGAATAAGATAAAGAAGGGTGGTAGTAATTGGAGGAAAGATAAAATGAGAGTGGTGGTAAAAAGCAAAACACTGGTGAGGAGGAATAGAGTGAAAGGGAAGAGAGTAAGAACAAATGGGGAAAATAAGACGGACAATACACAGTTAGTAATCATGATGCCAAATGTGAATGGGATGAAATTATTCATAAATTGAAAGCAGACAGCAAAGTGGATTAAAAACTAGAATCTTACCATATATTGTTTACAAAAAACACATTTGAGGCAGAGTGACACACACAGATTCAAGGTAAAAGGCTGGAGCAGAATTTATTATGCAACATCTACAGTAAAAAAGTAGAAGTAATCATGATATCAGACAAAGCTAAGTAAAAAATGATCTGATTAAGAGATAAGGAAGGAAATTAAATTTTGCTAAAAAGTACTCTAAACAATTAAGTAATATTAATACTAAATATGTATGCACCAAATGGTATATCATCCAGATTTCTAAAAGAGAAACTAAAGGAGTTTAAGGAGGAAATAGATAGTAAAATCATACTAATGGGGGAACCTCAACTAGTTATCAGACCTAGACAAATTGAACCAAAATTCAATCAGAAGCATGGAAAGTGAATGAAATATTAGAAAAATTAGTTAATTGTTATCCGGAGAAAACTGAAAAGGGATAAAAAGAAATATACCTTCTTTTCAGCAGTACATGGTACATATAAAAAGATTGACTATGTATTAGGCCATAAAAACATTGCAAGCAAATGCAGAAATGATAAACACAACTTTTTCCAATCATAATGTGGTAAAAATTATAATTAATAAGGGTTCATGAATAGGCAAATTTAAAATTACTTGGAAACTAAATCTAATTCTTCAAAACTGGTGGGTGAAGAAAAATCATAGAAATAACTGATTTCACTGAAGAGTATGACAATGAGGAGACAATATATAAAACTCTATGGCATACAGCCAAAGCAGTACTCAGGGTAAAATTTATGTACATGAGTGCCTATATCAACAAAATAGAGAGGGAGGAGATCAATGAATTGGGTTTGCAAGTTAAAAACAATTAGAAAAAGAAAAAATTTAAAATCCTCAAATAAAAAACTAAATTGGAAATTCTAAAAATTAAAGGAGAAATTAGTAAAATTGAAAGTAAAAGAACGATTGAATTAATGAATGACACCAGAAGCTTTAAAAAAACCAATAACACAAAGTAATAGTAAATCTAAAAAGAAAAGAGAATCAAATTAACAGTATCAAAAATGAAAAGGGTGATCTCACCTCTAATGAAGAGAAAATTAAGACAATTATTGAGTTCCTTTGCCCAATTATATGGCAATAAAAATGACAATTGAGGCAAAATGGGTAAATATTTACAAAATTATAAAATGCCTAGATTAAAAAAAGAGGAAATAAAATACTTAAATAATTCTATCTCAGAAAAAGAAATTGAACCAGACTTTAAGTAACTTTCTGAGGAAAAATCCCCAGGGCCAGATGGATTTGCAAGTGAGTTCTATGAAACATTCAAAGAAAAACTAATCCCAATACTACACAAACAATTTTACAAAATAAGCAAAGAAGGAGTCTTACCAAATTCTTTTTATGAGACAAATATGGTACTAAGTTCCAAGCCAGGAAAACCAAAACAGAGAAAGAAAACTAAAGACACATCTCCTTAACCAACATAGATGCAAAAATATTAAATAAAATGCTAGCAAAGAGATGACAGCCAGTCATCACACAGATTAGAGCCTATGACCAGGTGGGGTTTATACCAGGAATGCAAAGCTGGTTTAACATTGGGAAAACCATTGACATAATTGACTATGTTGATAACCAAACTAACAGTAATCACATAATCATCTCAACAGATGCAGAAAGAGTCTTTGACAAAATACAACACTCATTCCTATTAAAAACACTAGAAAGTATAGGAATAGATGGGTCTTTCCTCAAAATAATAATCAGTATTAATTTAAAACCATCAGCAAGTATCATCTGCAATGAGGATATGGTAGAAGCCTTCCCAATAAGATCAGGAGAGAAGCAAGGATGACCATTATCACCATTATTTGGCATTGTATTAGAAATGTTAGTGGTAGCAATTAGAGAAGAAGAAAAAATTGAAGGGATAAAAACAGGCAATGAGGAAACTAAACTCTCACTCTTTGCAAATGACATGATAGTATTCTTAGAGAATACTAGAAAATCAACTAAAAAGCTAATAGAAATAATTAATAATTTTAGTAAAGTTGCAAGGTACAAAATAAACCCACACAAGCCATCAGTTTTTCTATATATTTCAAAAAAAGTCAGCAGCAAGAGTTAGAAAGAAAAACTCAATTTAAAATCACTAGACAAAATAAAATATTTGGGAATCTATCTGTTAAGACAAACTCAGGAATTATATGAACACAACAAAAAACACTTTTCACACAGATAAAATTAGATCTAAACAATTGGAAAAGCATGGGTAAGATGAGCTAATATAATAAAAATGACATTTCTACCTAAATTAATCTACTTATTCAGTGCCATACCTATCAAACTACCAAGAAACTTTTTTATTAAATTAGAAAAAATTATAACAAAGTTCACTTGGAAGAACAAAAGATCAAGAATATCAAGGTGAATAATGGAAAAAAAAAGTGAAAGCAGTACTACATTTTAAACTGTAGCAGTGATTAACAAAACAATATAGTACTGGCTAAGAGATAGAAGAGTGGGTCAATGGAATAGACTAGGGATAAATTACCTCAGCAAACTAATGTTTGACAAACCCAAACATACAAGCTCTTGGAATAAGAACTCACTATTTGACAAAAACTGCTGGGAAAATTAGAAAACAGTATGGGAAAAATTAGGTTTTGATCAACATCTTACACTCTATACCAAGGTACATTCGAAATGGGTAAATGACTTAAATATAAAGAGTGAAATCATAAATAAATTAGGTGAACATAGAATTGTATACCTATAAGATCTATGTGAAAGGAAGGAATTTAAGAACAAGCAAGAGACAGAGAATAGTACAAAATGTAAAATGAATAATTTTGATCATATTAAATTTAAAAGTTTCTGCACAAAGAAAACCAAGGCAACCAAAATTAGAAGAGAAGCAAGAAAATGGGTTAAAAATTTATAACAAAATTATCTAACAGTCTAATTTCTAAACATATAAGGAACTAAGTCAAATGTAGAGGAAATCAAACCATTTCCCAATTGACAAATGGTCAAAGGACATGAACAGGCAGTTTTCAGGTGATGAAATCAAAACTACCAATAATCACATGAAAAACTGTTCTAAATACCTCCTAATTAGAGAAATGCCAATAAAAACAACTCCGAGTTACCACTTTACTCCTAGCAGATTAACCAATATTACAATAAAGGAAAATAATAAATATTGGCGGAGATGTGGCAAAATTGGGACATTAATACACTGCTGGTAGAATTGTAAATGGATCCAACCATTCTGGAAGGTAATTTGGAATTACGCCCAAAGGGCTTTAAAAAGAATGCATGCTCTTTGATCCAACAATACCACTACTAGGTTTGTATTGGGAAAAAGTAATAATGAAAAATGTTTCTACAAAAATATTCATAGCCACTCTCTTTGTGGTGGCAAAAAATTGGAAAATGAGGGGGCTGTCCCTCAATTGAGGAATGGCTGAACAAATTGTGGTATATGATGATGATGATGGAATACTATTGTGCAATAAGGAATGATGAACTGCTTGATTTCTATACAAGCTAGAAAGACCTCCATGAACTGATGCAGAGTGAAATGAGCAGAATCAGGAGAACATTGTACACAGAAACTGAAAAATTGTGGGATGATCAAAGTAATCAATTTAACTATTAGTAGCAATTTAATGATCCAGGACAATCCCGAGGGACTTATGAGAAAAAATGCTTTCCATAACTAGATAAAGAACAGTGGCAGTAGAAATTCACAAGGAAAACATTTGGTTTGTCATTTTTTTATATGGCTATTGGATGTGGGGTTTTGGTTTTTAAAGATTACTCTATTACAAAAGTAAATAATACGGAAATATATCTATATATAGATAATATATCTATAACCCAGTGGAATTGCTTGTCTTCTCTAGAAAGAGGGAGAGAAAAGGGGAGGAAAAGAACATGAATCATGTAACCATAGAAAAATACATTTAAAAAGAATATATTCAAAGTATTTGAAGAGGAGGGACTAGCAGATGAGGTGACAATGAAAGATTTTATGAAGAAATTCATGCTTGAGTTGTATTTTGCGATGAATGCAAAAAGTTTTAATTCCCTGCTCATAGAATGAATCCTGACATGTCCTCAACTCAAGAGGGAATGGAAATGGTAAAAAACAGAACTGAATGAAAAGAATAAGTCAAGGATTTATTTTACTGTGTGCCAGTTACTGTGCTAAGTGTTAGAGTTACAACATTCAAAGGCAATAAAAGAAAGTAAAGAAGAAAGGAAGGAAGAAAGCAGTCCCTGATTTCAAGACGCTCCCAGTTAGATGAAGGACAGAGCATGCAATAAACTACAAACAAGTTATATACAAGATAAATAAATAAGATAAATAAATCACATGATGAAGCCACTGGCATTAAGGACCAGAAAGCAAAATAGTTGGAGATTCTCAAAGGAATGCTCCTAGAATGCTCGCTCTCTCTCTCTCTCTCTCTCTCTCTCTCTCTCTCTCTCTCTCTCTCTCTCTCTCTCTATCTCTCTCTCCTTACTTATGTTTATCTCTTCAAATAAGGAAGAAAGATGTTGTCTCATTCCATTGGGGTTGTAGAATTTGAGGGAAAGCAAACAAGGTATATCTCTCTATTCTTAGGGATAGTGTTAATCTGCAGTGAAGAAAGAATTGAACTTTATTATCCTCTTCAATCTTAGCAACTTATATAGTTTTCTTTAATGATTATACTTATTCAAACTATTTTCTCTTTTTTTATATCTAAATATCTCTCAATAGCTTGGTAAATATTTTTGGCATAGAGTGCCACCCTTCTTCCCTTTCATTCTCTCCCACACAGATTGTACCTATTAATTTTGACAATCATTATGAGAATCATCCCACTACATTTCAATTATGTGCACTAAAGCATAATCTCTTTCTCCATTATTGCCTCCTGCTTATTTTTCCAGGTTTTGCTTTAACTTGGGTATAAAAATTTATTCAAGCAAAGTCATTCCCTTTCCTACCTAAGCCCATTATTATCAATTTTTGAATCAACTTCATCGTAGTCAATGTTAGTGAATTCCACAAACTGTATCAAAATCTCAGATCTTTTCTTAAATCTCTCAATGTAGTATAACTCCCACTTGAAACATATTCCCAAATTTGGCAACTGTACTATCAATTTCAGTGGAAAATATTTAGAAGTCATAAGCAAATCAGTTACTAAAACTAGGAAAAGCCATGGCCTCTCCTCAATTTTTTGTTAAATTTCATTTTTTTTCCTGACTCATACAATGTCACATGTAACCCTCATTACTAATGACTACTGTGCAAAACTGGTGAAGTACAAATTTGGCTCCTAATTCTAAGAAAAATTCCAAAGAATATTCTGGAAAAAGACAAGATAATGACACTTCTATATTATGAAAGTTGGTCGTAAGCAAACGATCAGCTAAGGAAACAATTGTGGAAAGATGGTTCTTTGAGAAAATAAATAAGGCATGAAATTCATAAAGTACTGGGGTTTTTTTAAAAGCCTGCTAAAATGCCAAAAAGTGGACTAATTTTTAGTTAAATCTTCTTAGGATTATTTTTTAAACCACTGTAAATTCTCCTGAGTGACAAACTGTTTAAATAAATTTTATTTTTTTCAGTCAGCAAAAATCAGATTTCTCACCTTCCTACATTTTCCCCAAAAGAACATAAAGACAAAGAAAACCTCTATTACAAACATATACAGCCAAGTGAAATACATTCCCATATTGGCCATGTCATAGGTAGATGAAAAGACAGGCAGACAGAAAGACAGTCAGAAAAAGAAGAGCTTCAAATATAAATACGGAGGGGTATGTTTGTGTGTGTGTGTGCTAGTGCGCATATGTGCAATTCTTCATTCTGAGTAGGCAATATGTTTGATCAAGTCCTTGGGAAATCTAACATTTTGTAATGATCAGTGTTCCTAGGTCTTTCAAAGTTAATTCACCTTTACAAGTTGTTTTCATTGTATAAGTTGTTTTCCTGGTTCTGCTCACTTCTTAGCATCAGTTCATAAGTCTTCCCAGATTTCTCTGAAATCAATCACTTCATCATTCTCATATGCCATAACTTGTTGAGTCATCCTCTTATTAACGGCCAACTCCTAAATTTCCAATTCTTTGCCACTCCAAAAAAACTGCAATAATCATTTTTCCATATCCTCAGTTAGTGTTTGTTTTGTTTTAGACTAATGCCCTCCACTTACTCAGCACTCTTCCTCATTCCCATTTTCCTGTTGAATGATATGCATTTCTGAACCCAATTGTGGGTATATTCTGATATCCCAGATATATAAGATAAATTGCATCAATTTTCCTCTTCCTCTCTCTACCCCAATGTATCCCTCTTTCCTTAACTTTACATTATTGTTTTAAGATCATCTAGAAATAAAACCACCCATAGTCTCAGTCTAATTCATTCCCTCCAAATATTAGGATACAATTTATTATCATTTAGTCTTTTGTAATTGCTCATATTTTATGAAACATTTTATGTTTCTCTTGACTGCTTTGTTTGCACTTCAAAGTTTATATATAGGCCTGATCTTTTCATAGAGGAATGCCCTATTTTATTAAGGTTCCATCTTTCTCCGATATGATTTTACTTAGTTTTGCTGGGAAAGTTATCCTTAGTTGTAAGTCTCTCTCCTTTGTATTCTGGAACACTGTATTCCAAGCACGCTGTATTTTCAATACTTGTTGCAACATTCAGTGGGATCCTGACTATGGCATATAAGTCCTCATTTTTAGCTGCTTTTAGTATTTTTACTTTCTTCTGTATTTTGGTTATAATGTTGCTGGAAGTTTTCATTTTGGCATTCTTTCAGAGAAAACCAATGTATTCTTTCTATTTTCACTTTTCTCCTTGTTTTCCTTCTTATTTTCTTGAAATTTGATGTCTAGGCTCAATTTGGGAATGGGTTTAGGTAGTTCAATGATTTTAAAGTTATCTCTATATCTATTTCTAAGCCAAATATTTTTGCTAAAAGATAGTATGTTATATTCATTTTTTTCAGGTTTTTGAGTCTTATGGAGCCATTAGCTTCTATTTGGTTCATTCTAATTTTTTAAGGAATTTGTTGCTTGGGTGATTTTGTGTACCTCTTTGCCAACCTCTGTAATTTTGTATTTTCTTCAAATTATTTTGTTTTCCATTTTTCCCACTAGCACTTATTTAATTTGTAAAAATCATCTTTTTCACTTGCTTAATCTCTTCTAAAAATTCTAGGTGAGATTATACTCAAATGATGTATTCAGCTGTGACTTTGCTTATTGATGTTTTCAAGTAATTCTCTTCTTCTGTGTTTGTATCATGAGCATCACTGCTATGATGATAGTTTTTCATGGTAGGATTTTTTTTGTTGTTGTATGATTGCTCATCCAGCCTATTTCTAGACTATAGACTTCATGTTAGAGCCAGGCCCCATGGATTTCTGAAGGAAATATATGGACTTGTCTTGCTCCTTCTATATCAGGTTGTTAAGTTTTATATTTTTCCAGGATCACAAGGACATCTCAGACTGGGGATATGCAAAAGTTCAGCACTCCCAAAGTAGTCTGCTAAAGAGAAAAGTCTGATTTCTGGCTGTCTGGTCTTATCTTTTGAAGTTTCTCTCCTGTGTTTCAGTCTGTGCAACATGTCTGTGGACTTGACTCATTTGGTGTTCTACTAGATAATTTTTTGATTCAATCTCTGTCAGCCAGCTGGAAAACTCATTTGGTCAAGAATGACAGAACTGCAGGTTTCCCTTTGGCCTGGAATTTCTGTCCTGGTTATTCTTCTTCAGATTTTGTACTGAACTAGAAGCTGGACATGAGATCCTATTTCATTTTTGGAACCCAGACTACATAGCTGACGCTTACTTCAGATTTGCTCCTTGCTCAGCAAAAAGCCTAGGCCTTATTGACTGTTCATCACCCTGAAAAGTGCCTTCAGGTATAAGTGTCCTCTCCAGTCAGTCATGGATCTGTGATCTGAAAAAGGGTGAGCAACAAAGCTGCAAGTTTGTATCTATGCCTGCATCATGGACAAATTTAAGCTCTGATTTAATGGATCTAGGGCTTCTTCTTCCCTGGTATATAGTCATTCCCTGAACTGGAATACTCTTCATGACTCTGGCCATACCATAATCCCATTTTATGGAATACAGCATCTATAGACCATTTTGTCTATCTCCCCAAACCAACCTAGGCTGACTCATGATTTTTTCATGGAATTTCTGTTCACATCTTAGTCTGTACTCTTTCTAGACCTGTTTGTAGGAATTTTTGTGAACTGTGTCTTGTTTATCCTTTTATTTCCCCAGTATCTAATATACCAGATACAGTATACAAAGCAGAAGTTCAATATGTATTTGTTGAATACTTGACCTGAGATAAAAGCTGATTTATACAGAAGGTGAAATAGAGGAATAAATAGCTATTACTCTAATTAGAGAAGATTAAACAGTGGGAGGATGCTCCATTTATCAGTAATGTGACTATTCTTACTTAACATTTTTAATAAATAGTCAGACTAAAGGAATGGCTCTATACTGTCTGAAAGAATAATTTCTTATTCTGAAGATTATCAGGGATAATGCCTTTGAAAAGTAGAAATGCTTCCAGAAAGCAAAACAGAGGTAAAGGAATTCAAAGAGTCTGTCAGGCAACCGGACAGTGGAAAAAAATGTGCCACAGAGAAAGAAGAATAGATAACAGAACACTAGATTACTGAATCTATTTAGTTGGCTTTAATCCATTAGAATAGTGTTTATAACTACTGTATGTAACATTCTTTTGTTGTTCCCTTTTCTAAGAAGTTTTTCTTTGTTATCCTCCTCACACTTTAATTGATCTTCTCTTACAAACTGTGCCAAATTTTATTTTCTGTCTCTTCAGCCTTCTTTCTTCCTTCTTTACTTTGTGTTTCTCTTAAAGATAAAAATTTTAAGGTAGTTGATTTGAGCTTCTTCTAGTCTTCATAGATTTTATTGCTATCCTTCTTATTTCTACTTTGCCTAATCCTTAGAATTATCAATTCATAGTTCATGAGAGTATCAACATTAGATGAAATCTATATCCTGTGGCAGGAATCATACTGCGTTTGCAATCAAGAGACCAGTCTATTTCCAATTCTTTAACACGATGAAAAAATTGTCACAAATGTCTTTGTAACAGTTTTTTAAGCATAGTTCCAAACTGCTTCCAAGTAAGGCTGGACTAGTTCAAAGCACCCCAAGCAGTGTATTAATGTACTATTTTCCAGCAGCTTTCCAGTATTTGTCTTTTTTGTCAACTTTATCAGTCTAATGGATGTGAGTTAGTACTTCAATTTACTTCAATTTGCATTTCTCTTATTTTTAATGATTTAGAGCATTTTTTCATATGGCTATAGAAATTTTAGATATCTTCCTCTCAAAACGTTCAGTTCATATGTTTCTACTTTTTTTGTAAAATGCACCTGTGGCCATCACTGCCTCCCTGGATCACTGCAGCACCCAACAGGGGGTGGTAGCAACCACTTTGGGAATAACTGAATTAGGGAATAACTGAACAAGTTGTGGTATCTGACTGTTCGAATACTATTGTGCCCTTTGATCCAGCCATACCATTGCTGGGTTTTTACCCCAAAGAGATCATAGATAAACAGACTTGTACAAAAATATTTATAGCTGAACTCTTTGTGGTGGCAAAAAACTGGAATGTGAGGGTATGCCCGTCAATTGGGGAATGGCTGAACAAATTGTGTTCAACAAAATGTTGGTGATGGAATACTATTTGTGCTCAAAGGAATAATAAACTGGAGGAATTCCATGTGAACTGGAAAGACCTCCAGGAATTGATGCAGAGTGAAAGGAGTAGAGCCAGAAGAATGTTGTACACAGAGACTGATACACTGTGGTAAAATTGAATGTAATGGACTTCTGTACTAGCAGCAATGCAATGACCCAGACAATTCTGAGGGATTTATGGAAAAGAATGCTATCCACATTCAGAGGAAGAACTACAGGAGAGGAAACACAGAAGAAAAACAACCGCTTGAACACATGGGTTGATGCGGATATGATGGGGGATATGACACTAAACAACCACACCAATGCAACTATCAATAATATGTAAATAAGTCTTAATTGATGACACATGTTAAAACCAGTGGAAATGCAAGTTAACTATGGTGAAGGGAAGCTTGAGGGGGGCGAAGGGGAAAGTAAAAACATGAATCATGCAACCATGGAAAATTTCTCTAAAAATAAAAAAATAAAAAAAAAAGATATAATCAGAAAAATCTTGGAAAACTTGTAAAATCTATTGTGAAATTAGCAGAAGTTGGAAAATAGTTTATATTTTAAAAATACCATGAAGGAGAAAACAACTTTAGAGATCTTTAGGGATAGCTAGGTAACACAATGGACAGAAACTGGAGACAGGATTACTTGAGTTCAAATCTGATCTCAGACACTTCCAAGCTAAGTAAGTCACTTAACCCCAATTGACTAGCTCTTACCATTCTTCTGTCTGGGAACCAATACTTAGTATAGATTCTAAGATAGAAGACAAGGTTTTAAAAAATACACCTTAGGTCACTATGGTCAACAAAATGACCAACCACATATCCACAATTCTAGAAGACGCATGATGAAAAAAGATTGTCCATCTCCAAATGGAAAGCCAATTGACTCAGAGTACACCTTTTTGGTTGGGCATGGGAGTGTAGATTTTGTTTTGCTTGACTATGCATGTCTATAATAGATTTTATTTTTCTTGCTTTCTCAGTGGGAGGATAGGGAAATATAAGAGAAATGAGGAGAAAATTCAAGGTTAAAAAGAGTCAGTTTTTAAAAAGAATTCATATGAAGGACTTGTATAGATATGTAGATATAGATAGATAGATAGATAGATAGATAGATAGATAGATAGATAGATAAAGTGATAGATTTCTTTTTGTAGTGACTAAGAACTAGAAACTGAAGGGATGACTGAACAGGTTGTAGTATAGGATTGTAATGGAATATCATTGTGGCATAAGAAATGATGAACAAAATGATCACCAAAAACCCTTGACATATATATGGAGTGATGCAAAGTGATGTGAGCAGAACTAAGAGAACACAGTACATGGTAAAAGCAATAAAGTATGATGATCAACTGTGAATGACAATTATTATCAGCAATGCAAGGGTCTAAGATAACTACAAGACTCCTGACCCCTCCCAAAAAAAGACTATCCACTGACATAGAAGGTACTGATTGAGTTTAAATGCAGATTGAAACATACAGTTATTCTTTATTTCCTACATGAATTTTTCTCTAGTGTAAGTAATAAGTGTCTTCTTTCACAATATGACAAATATAGAAATATGTGTTTTATAATAACAGATGTATATTATTGGCCATCTTGGGGAGATTAAAGGGATGGGAGAGAACATGGATCACAGAATGTCAGAAAAACAATTTAAAATTGTATCAACATGTAATTTTGGGGAAAAAACTAAACTTAAATTTTCAAAAAGTAATTTGTAAATGTTAAAATAAATAAAAATACAATGCAACATAAAAAAGAAATCATAAAGCCTAGTCCTTTCCTTTGCCCTTATCATAATCTTCTATTCACAGAGCCAACAATGATCTATTTCTGGTTCTGCATACCTCAATTACAAGTTGATTATCCTTCAATATGTACAGAGTGTCCTGGACTCTCTTTGAGGTTTCACTCATTCTTTTGTCTTTCTTACTTTCTCTACTGGTTTAGCTGCTTATGAGCTCAGTTTTATTCAGATTTCCATTCTTGAACTTTTGGTCTTTCAGGGTTTTTTCTTATATTCACAACCACATTTTGCTTATTTCTTTCTTCATTCTATTACCCCTTATTCATCCAATGAAGCATAGACTTTTGACTGGGAATTCTAGGCATACTTAGTGACATCTCATTGAAGGGTTTTTAAGTCTAGCCCAAAATCTTTCCCAAAGGAAATTGCTGACCCCATCTTTGTTTTTAATCTTCCCAAAGTTATGGAATTTATTTTTCTTCCAAAGAAGAGCTTTGGGCTGCACCCTCAACAACTGGCATTTTCTACTTCACACCTCCTCCAGTTATTGTCTCTAGGTAGTATAGCGATTAGAGCAATAAAAACTAATTTCAAATTCTGTCTTAGATGTTTACTAGTTGTATGCCCCTAGACTAGACACTTAATTTCTCTCATTCTTTGTTTCACTTTTTGTAAAAGAGGCATAATAATAGCATGCTCATTACAAGGTTATGGTGAATATTGAATGAGTATTTATAGAAAATCACTTACAAACCTGAAAGTGCTATATAAATGTTAACTATCACCACTTTTCCTTTACCCAGAGTCAATATCTGCTACTTCTTACAGAGTGAGACCAATTCAGTAGGAGTAACTTCTATAGTGTAATCAGGTAGAGATCTCCAGAGCACAACATTGTCATCACAAACCAGTGAGGTTACTGGTACTTGCCATTTCTGGAATATGAAGAAGGGATTGTAAGTGGGGGCCTAAATATTTAAGTCCCTGAAATTATTTCAGGAGGTGTTTTTCCCTAAGTTGTATTTCTGTCTTCTTACCTTGTAACTTTATTTTTAGCTAATCTATGTCTGTCACATGATCTCTTTTTGGAGGTTTGGACAATTATTCTTTCATTTTTCCAGTCATATAATCCAAGCTACCTTCTTTTGACCCTTTATAATCTGATGGGTACAAGTATTGCTCACTCTGTCAATTATTCTGAAAAAAAAACAAAACATTGATCTCCTTCAATGGTCATGTTTCCTTAGTGATATCTTTTTATTTATTTCTAACATTTTAAATTTTGAGTTGAAAATTCTCTTCTTCCCTCTAGTACCCCCTTCACCCAAGCAATATATCAATTATGCATGTGAAATTATGCACAACATATTTCTGTATTAGCCATGTTGTAAAAATAAGCAAGAAGAGTAAACTGAAAAAATTACTCGGAATTTATCAATTTTTCTCTTTAGAGGTGTAGAGCAATTTTCATCATAAGGCCTTTGGAATTATCTTAGATCATTGTATTGATCAGAGTAGCCAAGTCTTTCACAGTTAATTTTATGATATCTTTTATGGCATTTCTTACATGCAAATAATCACTCCTAATATATTAGAGCCTCTTTATGCTCACCATATGTTATTCCATTGCCCTTTGGATCATTACTGTTGGGTTAATTGTTCTTTTTTTAACATTTATTAATATTCATTTTTAACATGGTTACATGATTCATGCTCCTACTTTCCCGTTCACCCCAAGCTATCCCCCCACCCATGACCAATGCACATTTCCACTGGTTTTATCATGTGTCATTGATCAAGACCTATTTCCAAATTGTTGATAGTTGCATTGGTGTGATAGTTTTGAGTCTATATCCCCAATCATGTCCATCCCAACCCATGTATTCAAGCAGTTGTTTTTCTACTGTGTTTCCTCTCCTGCAGTCCTTCCTCTGAATGTGGGTAGCGTTCTTTTCGATAAATCCCTCAGAACTGTCCTGTGTCATTGCATTGCTGCTGGTACAGAAATCCATTGCATTTCATTTTACCATAGTATATCATTTTCTGTGTACAATGTTCTTCTGGCTCTGCTCCTTTCTCTGTGCATCAATTCCTGGATGTTGTTCCAGTTCACATGGAATTCCTCCAGTTTATTATTCCTTTTAGCACAATAGTATTCCATCACCAGCATATACCACAATTTGTTCAGCCATTCCCCAATTGAAGGACATACCCTCCTTTTCCAGTTCTTTGCCACCACGAAAAGCACAGCTATAAATATTTTAGTACAAGTCTATTTATGATCTCTTTGGGGTACAAACCCAACAATGGTATGGCTGGATCAAAGGGCAGGCATTCTTTTATAGCCCTTTGAGCATAGTTCCAAATTGTCAGCCAGAATGGTTGGATCAGTTCACAACTCCACCAGCAATGCATCAATGTCCCAATTTTGCCACATCCCCTCCAACATTCATTACTCTCCCCTTCTTTCATTTTAGCCAATCTGCTAGGTGTGAGGTGATACCTCAGAGTTGTTTTGATTTGCATTTCTCTAATTATTAGAGATTTGGAACACTTTCTCATGTGCTTATTGATACTTTTGATTTCTTTACCTGAAAATTGCCTATTCATGTCTCTTGCCCATTTATCAATTGGGGAATGGCTTGATTTTTTATACAATTGCTTTAACTCCTTGTATATTTGAGTAATTAGACCCCTATCAGAGTTTTTTGTTATAAAGTTTTTTTTTCCCAATTTGTTTTTTCCCTTCTGATTTTGACTACATTGTTTTTGTTTGTAAAAAAGCTTTTTACCTTAATATAATCAAAATCATTTATTTTACATTTTTGTAATTTTCTTTAACTCTTGCTTGGTTTTAAAATCTTTCCTTTCCTAGAGATCTGACAAGTATACTATTCTGTGTTCACTTAACTTATTTATAGTTTCCCTCTTTATTTCAAGTCATTCACCCATTCTGAATTTATTTTGGTGTAGGGTATGAGGTGTTGATCTAAACCTAATCTCTCCTATATTGTTTTCCAAATTTCCCAGCAGTTTTTGTCAAATAGTGGATTCATGTCCCAAAAGTTGGGCTCCTTGAGTTTATCATACACTGTCTTGCTGATGTCATTAACCACAAGTCTATTCCACTGATCCTCCCTTCTGTCTCTTAGCCAGTGTACCATACCGGTTTGATGACAGCTGCTTTATAGTATAGTTTAATATTTGGTACTGCTAAGCCCCCTTCCTTGACATTTTTTTCATTATTTCCCTTGATATTCTTGATCTTTTGTTATTCCAAATGAAATTTGTTATAGTTTTTTCTAATTCAGTAAAGAAGTTTTTTGGTAGTTTGATAGGTATGGTGCTAAATAGGTAAATTAATTTTGGGTAGAATGGTCATTTTTATTATGTTAGCTCGTCCTACCCATGAGCAATCAATAGCTTTCCAATTGTTTATATTCAGTTTTATTTGTTTGGAAAGTGTTTTGTAGTTGTTTTTATATAATTGCTGTGTTTGTTTTGGTAGATAGATTCCTAAGTATTTTATATTGTCTAGGGTGATTTTAAATGGTGTTTCTCTTTCTACCTCTTGCTGCTCTAATGTGTTAGAAATTTTGATGATTTATGTTCATTTATTTTGTATCCTGCAACTTTGCTAAAGTTGTTGATTATTTCTACAAGCTTCTTAGTTTATTCTCTAGGATTTTTTAAGTAGATCATCATATCATCTGCAGAGTGATAGCTTATTCTCCTCATTGCCTATTTTGATACCTTCAATTTCTTTTTCTTCTCTAATTGCTACTGCTAGTGTTTCTAGAATTATGTTGAATAATAGAGGTGATAATGGGCATCCTTGTTTTACTCCTGATCATACTGGGTAGGCTTCTAATTAATCCCCGTTGCATATAATGCTTGTTGATGGTTTTAGGTATATATTGTTTATTATTTTTAGGAAAGGTCCTTCTATTTCTATACTTTTCAGTGTTTTCAATAGGAATGGATGCTGTATTTTGTCAAAGGCTTTTTCAGCATCTATTGAGATAATCATGTGATTTTTGTTAGTTAGACTGTTGACATGGTCAATTATGTGGATGGTTTTCTTAATGTTGAACCATCCTTGCATTCCTGGTATAAATCCCACATGATCATGGTGGATGATCTTTCTTAATTACTTGCTGGAGTCTCTTTTCTAATATTCTATTTAAAATTTTTGCATCTATGTTCATTAGGGAGATTGGTCTGTAATTTTCTTTCTCTGTTTTTGATCTACCTGGCTTTGGAATCAGTACCATATTTGTGTCATAAAAGGAATTTGGTAGGAATCCTTCTTTGCTTATCATATCAAATAATTTGTATAGTATTGGGATTAGTTGCTCTTTGAATGTCTGATAGAATTCACTTGTGAATCCATCAGGCGCTAGTGATTTTTTCTTAGGGAGTTCTTTGATGGCTTGTTCAATTTCTTTTTCTGATATGGGATTATTTAGATATTCTATTTCTTCTGCTGTTAATCTAGGCAATTTATATTTTTGTAAATATTCATCCATATCTCCTAAATTGTTATATTTATTGCCATATAATTGGGTGAAATAGTTTTTAATGATTTCCTTAATTTTCCCTTCATTAGAGGTGAAGTCTCCCTTTTCATCTTTGATACTGTCAATTTGGTTTTCTTCTTTCCTTATTTTTATTAGATTGACCAGTACTTTGTCTTTTTTAATCTATTTTTTCAAAATACCAGCTTCTAGTCTTATTTATTAATTCAATAGTTCTTTTACTTTTGATTTTATTAATTTCTCCCTTGATTTTTAGTATTTCTAACTCACGAGCGCCTGTGTCTGCCTCCACCCACGACTGCGCTCCGAGCCTGTGCTCAGAGCCCATGCTCAAAGTCCGTTCGCATTCTTTAGCCTTTTGGGATCCTAAGTCTTGCTGCTCTCAGAAACAGGCCCTGGGGTTGCCAATGACTCAATGGGTGCCCCAAACTTGCTCTATTTCTCTTGAGCTGGCTTTGGCGTTGTAGGTGGTGTGTGTGTGTGTGTGTGTATGTGGGGGGTTGCTAAGCTTGCGATTTAGTGAGAGCTGTTTCACCCCTTTATAGCATGGAAATGCCCCGATTCCACGTACCTTCCATGCTGCGCCCTGTTGTGGGGTCCCTCCATTCGTCTGGATTTGTTTTCATGTCCCCTTGAGAAGTCCTGTATGTTTCGGTTAGGAGAGGTTAAGCGCTGCTTTTTACTTTGCTGCCATCTTAAACAGGAACTCCTGGACAATTGCGGGTTAATTATTCTTAATGAGCTTTCATAACTCATCAGGGAGAGGTGGATTAAGATGTCCTCCCTTTTCTGGCATCTCTGGAAAGTGCAGCTAATTCTGCCTTGTATCCTGGCCTCCTGTGCAAAATGAATGGATGATATACATGGTAGCTCTCTAATGGCTTTCTAAAGTCTTCTAGAAATGAACATAGTTAAGTAACTTCTATCTAAAGAGGCATGTTTCCAAAACATTAATATCCTAAATTCCATTATATTCTTTATTAAATTATTAAATCTTAATTCATTATGGGATTAATAAACTTGCTGCCCTTATTCAGATTACTCTAGAACTTTAGCTATTTGGTCTCAATTTAATCAGAATATGCCTGGATTCAGACATTATGGCTATTTTTTTTTCCGAAAAAATCTTTATAACAAAAAACTCTGACAGGGGCCTAATTACTCAAATATACAAGGAGTTAAATCAATTGTATAAAAAATCAAGCCATTCCCCAATTGATAAATGGGCAAGAGACATGAATAGGTAATTTTCAGGTAAAGAAATCAAAAGTATCAATAAGCACATGAGAAAGGGTTCTAAATCTCTAATAATTAGAGAAATGCAAATCAAAACAACTCTGAGGTATCACCTCACACCTAGCAGATTGGCTAAAATGAAAGAAGGGGAGAGTAATGAATGTTGGAGGGGATGTGGCAAAATTGGGACATTGATGCATTGCTGGTGGAATTGTGAACTGATCCAACCATTCTGGCTGACAATTTGGAACTATGCTCAAAGGGCTATAAAAGAATGCCTGCCCTTTGATCCAGCCATACCACTGTTGGGTTTGTACCCCAAAGAGATCATAAATAGACTTGTACTAAAATATTTAAAGCTGCGCTTTTTGTGGTGGCAAAGAACTGGAAAAGGAGGGTATGTCCTTCAATTGGGGAATGGCTGAACAAACTGTGGTATATGCTGGTGATAGAATACTATTGTGCTAAAAGGAATAATAAAGTGGAGGAATTCCATGTGAAGTGGAAAGACCTCCAGGAACTGATGCAGAGCAAAAGGAGCAGAGCCAGAAGAACATTGTACACAGAAAATGATATACTATGGTAAAATTCAAATTCAATGGACCTCTGTACCAGCAGAAAGCAATGACACAGGATAGCTCTGAGGGATTTATGGTAAAGAATGCTACCTACATTCAGAGGAAGGACTGCAGGAGAGGAAACATATAAGAAAAACAAATGCTTGAACGCATGGGCTGAGGAGGACATGATTGGGGATGTGGACTCGAAACTACCACACCAATACAACTAACAAAAATTTGGAAATAGGTCTTGAACAAGGACACATGTTAAAACCAGTGGAAATGTGCATCGGCTATGGGTGGGGGGAGAGCGGGGGGTGATGGGCAAAGTAGGAGCATGAATCATGTAACCATGTTAAAAATGAATATTAATAAATGATTAAAAAAGAAAAAAAGGAAAAAAAGAAAAAAGTTATAAGAATATTTTCCTGTATATTTGTTCAACATCATGTTTTTTTTTCATTTTTATTATAAATATATTTTATTTTACTAATTACATGTAATAACAAATTTCCATAGAAGGTTTCTCAAGTTAGATGGTCCAAATTCTCTCCCTCTCTATTCTGTTGTCTTCCTATTCTAGACCTGGCAAGTAATTTGATATGGGCTAAACATGTAATATTGGGCAAAACATATTTCCATGTTATTCATTTTTGTAAGAGAATAATCATGTAAAACCAAAAGCCAAAAATAAAAACCCAAAAAGTTAAAGTGATAAATCAAATACTTTCATCTGCATTCCGACTCCAACAATTCTTTCTCTGGATAGCATTTTTTGTTATAAGTCCCTCAGAATTGTCCTGGATCATTGTATTGCTGAGAGTAGCTAAGTCTATCACAGTTGATCATTCCATAATATTGCTCTTACTGTATACAGTGCTCTCCTGGATATACTCATTTCACTCTATATCAGTTCATATAGGTCTTTCCAGATCTTTCTAAAATCATTCTGCTCATCATTTCTTACAGTAAATAGTATTTCATCACCATCTTAGGCCACAATTTGTTCAGTCATTCCCCAATTGATGGACATCTCTTCAATTTCCAATTTGTTTCCACTACAAAAAGAGCTGTTAAAAATATTTTTATATAAATCCTTTCCCCTTTTTTGACATTTTGGGATACAGACCTAGTAGTGTTATTACCGTTTCAAAGATTATGCATTGCTTTATAATCCTTTGGGCCAGTATCCTACGTATGACTCTCTTCTAATATTAGAATCTTTTCTAATATTAGTAACCTTTTTATTAAGCAAGAAATGAAGAAATTAAGGGTTACTAAAACAAGCCTTTAATTTGTGTCAGCAATCAATTCTTTAATTAAATGCAACCATCATAAATTAAGTGGTAATCCTATGCAAGATACTGTTTAATAGACAATAATGTTTATTAATAAGTAATGTAGGCATATTGTGTTATTGTCATTCACTTAAGAGATGTTACTTATATATTAGGAGATAATATGTACTGTTTTTTAAAGTAATAAAATGATGTGAAATAACTTTAAGATTGATTCTTCATTAATGAAGACTAGAATTCCTTCAATTGGTCTGAATAAAAGGAGACTTCTTTTACTACTGTTCTATTTCAGAGACTCCATAAATATGTTTAGATTTTAATGCCACACTTTTTGCTTTTTTGCCACATTGATTCAATTTATTCATTTTGACATCTCTGGCATATCTGTTATTTCCTTTTATTCATGGAGAATGAAGATTATCCCCATGTTTGTAGGGAGTGTAAAAATTCCTTATGGATATGATTCATTTCTTTACATTGATGCATAGTTGATTCTCCTATACCAGTGTTGGGAAAGGTTTTTTAAATCGAGTGTCTAGAGGGCAAAGTCAAGCTGTTTGTGTAAGCCCTCTACTACCCCATTACTGGAGAGAGCTGAGGGAGGAAGTGCTTAATTTGGGTAGTTAGAGAGAGAGGTGAGGCATGCAAAAATGTCCTCCAGACCTGGGAAGGTGGAAAATGGAACGGTTTCCCATGCCAGGGCAGCATGCCTGCCAATACTTCACTAGTGTTGCCCTATACCAAAGAAGAAAAAAAAAGGCATTCAAAATTTAATTTTCCAAAAAGTACATTTTCTAAAGTAGATGGATTAGTGAGGTAGAATAGGGATGTGAAAGGTTCTCATCTCTTTCTGTGGAAAGAAAAAAAAAACACTAAATTGATAAAAGCTTGCTCATCAGTCCTACATTTGTTAAATATATTTTTCATCAAAAAAAGAGTTATAAAACTGCCATTCTTAGGATATAACCTTCTGTTATTACAGTATGGATAAGGCAACTATTTGTCATTACTCTTTCCTTCTCAAAATGTCTACCTTAGGTACACATAAATAGGTGAAATGTCTTAAAAGTCAGCAAACATCAATACCTGAATCTATACTCTATGGATGACTAATATTCATTAGTAAAATCATAATGCATTTTGTGGCATATAAGGGGTAGAGTATATATGAGGAAAGTAGATGGCTACTTTTGACCCATCCAATCCATTTTTCTAATTCTCTTCATAATGGAGTATGATTTTCTAATTAAACATTATCCATTTGGTCTTGCCAAACAAAGCTAAGCACCAATTCTCCTGTAATCTGGAGGAGATAAGTTACTCATACTTCATCAATGGATCATAGATTCATTGAGTTTTGCAGGTCATTGAACCCAAACTTTATCTGAGCATTAATAAACTCTACATCCTTGTTTTCCATATGAAGACTTCTAGTAACTGGATAGTAAACTAGTGTTTAGTAAATGAATTAGACCTCAACTTTGCCATACCCTTACCTGAATTTTCTGTTTCTTTACAGGTGTGAGACCCAAGATGCCTCACCGATGTGGAAGAAAACTATCATTTCTCTCCATTCGTATGCCATATCAACATTACTCTCTTGATGTCATTTGATTACCATTGTTATTCTTTTCATTATATTTTCTGTTGTAGTGTTTGGTAGCTCTATATTATTAAATTTATTTTTAGTTATTGGTAACATACTTATAATCTACAGAGGACTATGTCGACATCTAAATACAAAACAAAATTGCCAGATCATCTATGAAATAAATACATATTGAATGCTACCAGTCTAATTCTCATCACTACGGAAATGGCACTATCTACAGAGAAGGTGACAGAACTTTATGATGTGTCCCAGTACAAATCTCAGAGCCCTGCTGCTGAAATCTTAAAAATCTCAGAATTTTCAGTTTCCCTTCTTACAAAGAAATAAAATAAGACACGTACAATCTAGTTTCCCACAGGGAAGTAGGCTGTTTATTTTTCCAAATACATAAAAGAGATAAAGCTAGAGAGAAAGAAAAAACTTTTAAAAATAAAGACAGGATTATTTCTCCTTTCCAAATGAATAAACTGCATTTCCTTTTAATGTTGCCCTAAATGTTAATTATTCTTCTCTTCCCCAAATAGCTATTCACTAGAAGAATGACTAATACTTTATGGAGTTATATAAGAACATTTTCACCACTCAGAATACACTCAGAATGCTGCTTTAGGTTTCCAGCTCACAAAGAAATATTAAATAAAACACATGGAATATGACCTTCTCAAACAGGTCTGTTTTCCTGGAACACCAGCTTATTTGTTTATTTTTAGTTTCTCTAAGACCTCAGGGGTCTATCTTGCAGGCAGAGAGGTAAGTAGACTGCAGCAGGAGATTTTGCTTATCTTGCAGATAAAGTGAAAGATTAACACACAAAAAATTAAACTGATTTTTTTCAAGATTATGACTTCAGATGATCCTGAGCTGTCAGCCAATTTTAGATTAACTGCCAAAACTCATACCAAAAAAACCTTCCTAATTTTGACCTTCAAAGACAATTTCTTATTCAATTGTAAAAAAATATTGACTCAAATGATCAATCATTAGGTAATTGAGAAGCAGCTCTGTGTTCAATATGGGCATCAAAGACCATATGCTACTTTCATTAAATAAAAGGAGCAAGTGATAATTTGGGTAATGTTATATAAAAGACTCCCATTTCAGAAAGAACCACCCTTTGTCATAAATAATATGTACATATGGTTCTATCTTCTATATTCCCAGGAAAATTATGAAAAGAGATGTTGCTTTTACACACTAAAGTGCAGGTACCAACCCCCCGCCCATGTTTGCAAAGCACAGAATTCCCTTTACTTCTTTCCTTTAGGCTTAAATACTGATGCAATTTCAGTTCACTTCTAGCCTCCCCATATGTAATTTTTTTTTCTTCAGTTGCATTTTCCTTATAAGGGAGTTGTTCACTCCTCTCCCCTCAAGTAGGATCTTCTCTAAAAATCATTCACAGCTTCCTTGAAACATGTTCACCTTCTGGTATTGAAGATCTGTGTCACAACCTCGACGTAATAATCACAGTTCTTAGAGCCAATATCAGGATTCCCTTGTGGCCAGAGTTCACTAGTACATGTTAAACCTGACTGCATTACCGTCCCCAATTCAATAAACTATAGTGTCTCCCATAAAGTTCTTCCATTCCTCCCTAAGCCCTTTCCCCAACTCTGAATTTGTTTGTCCAGCAACCTTATCAGCCTGATTTTTTTCATGACCTTAATAAAAAAAACCTAACTTTTGCTACTATGTTCCAATAGTCCACTTGTCATAGAAGATGAGAAAACTGAGGCAATAAGGTTTAAGTGACTTGACCTAGGTCATACTGCTAATAAATGTCTGAACCAGATGTAAACTCAGAAAGATGAATCTTTTTTACTCCAGCTCTGGCACTCTGTCCCCTGTATCACCAAAACTCTTTGTCAAATATTATGACCTCTTCGTCCTTGTCAATAAACTCTAATAGTTCCTATTACCTCTAGCTTAAAGAACCATACAACTTGGCTTCATGCTACCTTTCCAGTTTTATTATATATTATCTACACATTCTTTATCTTCAGTTAACCTGTCTTTATTGTGTGTGTTCTTCACAAACAACACTCATCTCCCATCATCACCCTTTTCATTATCTGTTGTCTATTCTGGGAATGCATTTCTGCTTCCTGATCACTGCCTCTTAGCCATTCAAGCTCATCTCGTGTCTCCTCCATAAGATCTTTGCTGAATCCTGATCCCAGATTGCCAGTGCTTTTACCATACATACCTCCTAAAAATTTATATTTATTCATTTATTTATTGGACCTGTGATTCCCCATTAATATAGCAAGCTCTCAATCAAAAAATTCCTCTACCAATGTAGATTAGATACTTAAAGTCTTACAAGTTGTCTGGGACATTAAAGTACCAAGTCATTTACTCAGGTCTCTATTCATCAAGTGATGATGCTACCCCTCTTATTTTCTGTGTATGTATGTATGCATGCATATATTTATACATGTAGTATAATTTTTACCTTTTTATTCCTAATACCAATAAGTGATTTTTTTTTGTTTTTTGATTTGTTAATTCTTCACTCTCTCCTTTCTCAAATCATCATGAAGGAATTATCTGGTAGAATGAAAGTTCCTTGAGGGCAAGAACTAGATATTTTTTAAATTTCATTTTGTCTTTGCATCTCTACCACATGAAAAAAGGCAGGGGAGAGAGGGAGAAAGAGAGAGAAACTCAGAAATATCTGTGTTTAATTATCTTTTACATATATTCTCTGTGTGACCCTTTTAAAATCCCTAAATACTTTAGCATCTCTAAGCAATCCTTTAAGAGCTTAAGTTGAAAAAGAACTTTCTGTATAGATGAGTGCAGTTTCCAAGATTAATGAAATCATATATCTGGAAATAGAAAGATAGATAAATGAATACATAGATACATAGATTCATAAATAGATAAATCTTATCTTCATTGCTTTACACTGAGTAGGTACTCTATAAATGCTTATTAAATTGTATTGTTCATTGTTATTGCTATTTAATTTTTTGTTTCTATATTGTATCTTTCCAATTAGATCCTTGGCTACTTAAAGATAAGTACAATTTCTTATATTTAATATGTCCCATAAAACCAAAAATCATACTCTATGCATAATAATTATGTCAGGACTATTTGTCTGCCCCCCAAAATCAATTCTGAAGGTCTGTTACTAATGTGTTTACTTTGCTAAAATGGGAGATGCACCTCCAAAAGGCTTAACTTGAGCCACTCAATCTCAGAAAAAAAGAGACTGGAATTATTTGCAATATATTGCAGTGTAGAATTTCAGATCTCCCACTGGAAAAAAAATGAAACAACTAGATATCTGGAGTATATGATGCAATTATAGGAAAACAACTCATCTGCCACTCAGTCACTCACTTGCCAAGTGTAGCACAGTGACAACACATACTGTGAATTGTGTTCAAGAGAAAATAAAGGAAAACATAGTGAGTGTAGCTACTTCTTCATTTATAATTTGAGAATTAAATCTTGGAAATAAAACTTAACCAAAGCACATGGAATATTAAGGGAGCTGGGACAGTCAAATGAAAGCCCCACCATCTTCCTATTCACCCAGACATAAAATCTTAAGACATACTGTATGTACTTTTCCTTCTTCCACAGGCCTCAAGCCCTGAGGATCTCAAACTCCTTTACAATACATACCGCTCCATTATCCCAGTTCAGGCCTTCATTACCTCTTAGAAAGACTATTATTATGTTCAATTAACAAATATTTTTTACATAACTACTATGCCCCCGGGCACTAAGAATACAAAGGAAAAGAATTAGTACACACATAAACATATTTGTTCAGTTGTTTTTCAGTTATATCCAACTCTTCATAACCCCTTTTGCAGTTTCTTTTTTTTTAACCATGTAGTAATATTTATTTATTAGAAGAGTTAACATGGTTACATAATTCATGCTCTTACTTTCCCCTTCACCCCCTATATCCCCCCCAATCATACCCTTTGCTCATTTCCACTGGTTTTAACGTGCGTCGTTGATCAAGACCTATTTCCAAATTGTTGATAGTTGCATTGGTGTGGTAGTTTTGAGTCTACGTCCCCAGTCATGTCCACCTCAAACCATGTGTTTAAGCAGTGGCTTTTCTTCTGTGTTTCTACTCCTGCAGTTCTTCCTCTGAATGTGGGTAGTGTTCTTTTCCATAAATCCCTCAAAATTGTCCTGGGTCATTGCATTGCTGCTAATACAGAAGTCCATTACATTCTATTTTACCACAGTGTGTCAGTCTCTGTGTACAATGTTCTTCTGGCTCTGCTCCTTTCATTCTGCATCAATTCTGGGAGGTCTTTCCAGTTCACATGGAATTCCTCCAGTTCATTATTCCTTTGAACACAATAGTATTCCATCACCAGCATATACCACAGTTTGTTCAGCCATTCCGCAATTGAAGGACATACCCTCCTTTTCCAGTTTTTTGCCACACAAAAAGCGCAGCTATAAATATTTTTGTACAAGTCTGTTTATCTATGATCTCTTTGGGGTACAAACCCAATGATGGTATGGCTGGATCAAAGGGCAGGTATTCTTTTATAGCCCTTTGAGCATAGTTCCAAATTGCCAGCCAGAATGGTTGGATCAGTTCACAACTCCACCAGCAATGCATTAATGTCACAATATTGCCACATCCCCTCTAACATTCATTACTCGCCCCTTATATCATTTTAGCCAATCTCCTAGGTGTGAGGTGATACCTCAGAGTTGTTTTGATTTGCATTTCTCTAATTATTAGATATTTAAAACACTTTCTCATGTGCTTATTGATACTTTTGATTTCTTTATCAGAAAATTAGCTATTCATGTCCTTTGCCCATTTATCAATTGGGGAATGGCTTGATTTTTTATACATTTACTTTAACTCCTTGTATATTTGAGTAATTAGACCCCTGTCCAAGTTTTTCTTTATAAAGATTTTTTCCCAGTTTGTCGTTTCCCTTCTGATTTTGGCTGCATTGTTTTTATTTGTACAGAAGCTTTTTAATTTAATGTAATCAAAATCATTTATTTTACATTTTGTAATTTTCTCTAACACTTGTTAGGTTTTAAAATCTTTCCTTTCCCAGAGATCTGACAAGTATACTATTCTGTGTTCACTTAACTTATTTACAGTTTCCCTCTTTATATTCAAATCATTCACACATTCTGAATTTATCTTGGTGTAGGGTATGAGATGTTAATCTAAAGCTAACCTCTCCCATATTGTTTTCCACTTTACCCAACAGTTTTTGTCAAATAGTAAATTATTGTCCCAAAAGTTGGGCTCTTTGGGTTTATCATACACTGTCTTGCTGATGTCACTTACCCCAAGTCTATTCCATTGATACTCCCTTCTCTCTCTTAGCCAATACCATACAGGTTTGATGATTGCTGCTTTATAGTATAGTTTAATATCTGGTACTGCTAGGCCTCCTTCCTTCACATTTTTTTCATTATTTCCGTTGATGTTCTTGATTTTTTGTTATTCCAAATGAACTTTGTTATAGTTTTTCCTAATTCAGTAAAAACGTTTTTTGGTAGTTTGATAGGTATGGCGCAAATAGGTAAATTAATTTGGGTAGAATAGTCATTTTATTATGTTAGCTCATCCTACCCATGAGCAATCAATATTTTCCCCATTGTTTAGATATAGTTTTAATTGTTTGGAAAGTGTTTTGTAGTTGCTTTCATATAATTTCTGTGTTTGTTTTGGTAGATAGATTCCTAAGTATTTTATATTGTCTAGGGTGATTTTAAATGGTGTTCCTCTTTCTACCTCTTGCTGCTGTGATGTGTTGGAAATATATAGAAATGCTGATGATTTATGTGCATTTATTTTGTATCTTGCAAGTCTGCTAAAGATGTTGATTATTTCTACAAGCTTCTTATTTGATTCTCTAGGATTTTTAAGTAGACCATCATATCATCTGCAAAGAGTGATAGCTTAGTCTCTTCATTGCCTATTTTGATACCTTCAAATTCTTTTTCTTCTCTAATTGCTACTGCTAGTGTTTCGAGTACAATGTTGAATAATAGAGGTGATAATGGGCATCCTTGTTTCACTCCTGATCTTATTGGGAAGACTTCTAATTTATCCCCATTGCATATGACGCTTGTTGATGGTTTTAGGTATATACTGTTTATTATTTTTAGGAAAGGTCCTTCTATTCCTATACTTTCCAATGTTTTCAATAGGAATGGATGCTATATTTTGTCAAAGGCTTTTTCAGTAACTATTAAGATAATCATGTGATTTTTATTTGTTAGATTGTTGCTATGGTCAATTATGTGGATGGTTTTCCTAATGTTGAAACATCCTTGCATTCCTGGTATAAATCCACCTGATCATGATGGATAATCCTCATGATCACTTGCTGGAGTATCTTTGCTAGTATTTTATTTAAGATTTTTGCATCTGTGTTCATTAGGAAGATTTGTTTGTAGTTTTCTTTCTCTGTTTTGGATCTACCTGACTTTGGAATCAGTACCATATTTGTGTCATAAAAGGAATTTGGTAGGACTCCTTCTTTGTTCATCATATCAAATAATGGGTATAGTATTGGGATTAGTTGCTCTTTGAATGTCTGATAGAATTCACTTGTGAATCCATCAGGCCCTGGCAATTTTTTCTTAGGGAGTTCTTTGATGGCTTGTTCAATTTCTTTTTCTGATATGGGATTATTTAGGTATTCTATTTCTTCTGCTGTTAATCAAGGCAAATTATATTTTTGTAAATATTCATCCATATCACCTAGATTACTATATTTATTGCCTTATAATTGGGCAAAATAGTTTTTAATTATTGCCTTAATTTCCCCTTCATTAGAGGTGAGGTCTCCCTTTTCATCTTTGATACTGTGAATTTGGTTTTCTTCTTTCTTTTTTTATTATTTTGACCAGTAAGTTGTCTATTTTATCTGTTTTTTGCAAAATACCAGCTTCCAGTCTTATTAATTAATTCAATAGTTCTTTTATTTTTGATTTTATTAATTTCTCTCTTGATTTTTAGTATTTCTAATTTAGTTTTCATCTGGGGATTTTTAATTTGCTCACTTTCTAGTTTTTTAAGTTTCATGCCCAATTCATTAGTATCTGCCCTCCATAATTTTTTAATATATGCACTCAATGATATAAATTTCCCCCTGAGTAGTGCCTTAGCTGCATCCCACAGAATTTGGTAAGATGTCTCATGATTGTCATCCTCTTCAATGAAATTGTTCATTGTTTCTATGATTTCTTTTTTGACTAAGTGGTTTTGGAGAATCATATTGTTTAATTTCCAATTAGTTTTTGATTTGCCAGTCCAGGTGCCCTTACTAATTATTATTTTTATTGCATTATGATCTGAGAAGGTTACATTTACTATTTCTGCTCTTTTGCATTTGTTTGTAATGTTTCTTCTGCCCTATTACATGGTCAATCTCTGTGAATGTACCCTGAGTAGCTGAAAAGAAGGTGTATTCCTTTTTGTCCCTATTTATTTTTCTCCACATATCAATTAAATCTAATTTTCTAGGACTTCATTCACCTCTCTTATCTCTTTTTTATTTATTTTTTGGTTTAATTTATCTATATCTGAAAGAGGAATATTGAGATCTCTCACTAGTATGGTTTTACTATCTATTTTCTTCTTGAGCTCTGCCAGTTGCTCCTTTACGAATCTGGACGCTATGCCATTTGGTGCATACCTATTGAGTACTGTTATTTCCTCATTGTCTATACTGACTTTTATCAGGATATAATTACCTTCCCTATCTCTTTTAATCATATCTGTTTTTACTTTGGCTTTGTCAGAAATCATGATCTCCACTACTGCCTTCTTTTTCTCATTTGCAGCACAAAAGATTTTGCTACAGCCCTTGACCATAAAGCTGTGTATGTCCTCCCGGCTAATATGTATTTCTTATAGAAAATATATGGTAGGATTTTGGTTTCTAATCCACTCTGCTATTTGCTTCTGTTTTATGGTTGAGTTCATCCCATTCACATTCAGAGTTAGAATTAACAGTTCTGTTTTTGCCAATACTTTGGTATCCTCTCCTAGTTCTACCTCTTCTTCTTACACTATTTCCTTTTCAACCAGTGGTTTGCTTTAAGCCAGTCCCCCTTGATTTACTTCCCTTTCTACCCCCTCCCTTATTATTCCCCTCATTTTATTTTTAAGGCCTAATGAATTCCCTCCCCCTTCTTCTCCCCTCTCTCTTTTGACCTCCCCCTTCTCTGCACCACTTGGTTTGTCCCTTCTGTCTTCTCAGTAGGGTTAGATAGAGTTTTATATCCCAACGGATATAGCTACTCTTCCCTCTCAGGGTTAATTCCACTGATTTTGAGGTTTAAATATTACTTCTTAATGCTCTCTTCCTCTCCTTCTTATAATAGTATTCATCCCCTCCCCTTCCCATGCCCTCTTTGTGTGTAATAGAATATCCTGTTTTTCTTATTCATTCAAGTTTCTCTTGGTGTCCTCTACTATTCACCCCCCTCTTCCCCACCCCTGATATCTTCTTAGACCATTTAGTACTCAATCCTTACCCTGTGAATAATTCTTCTAATTAGTATAATAGTGAACACTATAATAAGGAATAGAGTTCACTACAGAGAATTACACATAACATTTTTCCACATGGGAATACAACTCATATTGAAGCCCTTAGAGAGGAGGCAAATTTAAAAAATAAGCATTTTCTTTCTTTCCCCTCTGTTTCTTATTTACCTTTTCATGTTTCTCTTGATTTTTGTGGTTGGATATGGAACTTTCCATTTAGTCCTGGTCTTTTCTGTGCAAATACTTGGAAATCTTCTATCTTGTTGAATGCCCATACTTTCCCCTGGATGTATATAGTCAGTTTTGATGGGTAAGTGATCTGTGGTTGTAGACCCAGTTCTCTTGCCTTTCTGAATATCATATTGCAAGCCTTGCAGTCTTTTAGTGTGGAGGCTGCCAGATCCTGTGTGATCCGGATTGGTGCTCCTTGATATCTGAATTGTCTCTTTCTGGCTTCTTGTAAAAGTTTTTCTTTTACTTGGAAGCTCTTGAATTTGGCTATTATATTCCTGGGGGTTTTCTTTTCAGGGTTCAGTGTAGAGGGTGATCTATGGATCCTTTCAATGTCTATATTGCCCTCTTGTTATAGAACTTCACGGCAGTTTTGCTGAGTAATTTCTTTTAGTATGGAGTCCAAATTTCTATTAATTTCTGCTTTTTCAGGGAGACCAATGATTCTCAAATCGTTTCTTCTAAACCTTTTTTCTTGATCTGTCAATTTCTCATTGAGATATTTCATGTTTCCTTCTATTTTATTAGTCTTTTGACTTTGTTTTATTTGTTCTTGTTGTCTTGAGAGATCATTAGCTTCTAATTGCTCAATTCTAGCCTTTAGAGACTGGTTTTCCTTTTCAATCTGGTCATTTCTGGTCTTCAATTTACTTGCCTCACTTATCAATTGCGAAATTCTGCCTTTTAAACTGTTATTTTCTTGCCAGATCTCTTCCATCTTTTTCATCATCTCAGATTTGAACTCTTCAATATCTTGTGACCAGTTTTCATCATTTTGGGAAGGTTTGGATATGATTATTTGTTTGTTCTCCTCTGCTGTTTGCTCTGTTGTCTGGATTTTCTCTGTGTAAAAATTGTGGATTGTTAAAGATTTCTTCTTGTTGATCTTTCTCTTTTGAGGTTCTTATGGATGGCTTGCCATTGTGAGGCACGTGCCCTCTCAGATTTATCGTCACTCCCAGGGTCGGTCTGCACTCTTTAGGCTCCTGAGGACTCAGGTCTAGTTGTTCTCAGGGTCAAGCCTCCTGGTGGTCCCCTTACTTGTTCCTCTGCCTGAAGCTCCTTTAACAGTCTCAGGGCTCTGCTTCCACAGTCATGTACCCCTTTGTACTGGGTCCCCATCCCTGCACTCAAGGTCTGTGTTCAAAGTCCACATGTTCTTTAGTCTCTTGGGATCTTAAGTCTTGTTGCTCTCAGGAGCAGGCCCTGGTGATTTCAGGTAGCTGCCAAGGACTTAATTGGTGCCCCAAACTTGCTCTAACTCTTTGGAGCTGGCTTTGGCCCTGTAGGTGGTGTGGGGGTTAGGGGTTTGCTTAGCTCACATTTTAGTGAGAGCTGATTCACCTCTTTATAGCATGGAAATGCCCTGATTCCACGTACCTTCAATGCTGCGCCTTGTTGCGTGGTCCCTTCATTCATCTCGATTTGTTTTTATGTCTTCTTGAGGAGTCCTATATGTGTTTGTTTAGGAGAGGTTAAGCAGCTGCTTTTTACTTTGCCACCATCTCAACCCGGAACTCCTGCAGTTTTCTTGACAAAGATACTAGAGTAGTTTACCATTTCTTTTTCCATCTTATTTTACAGATGAGGAAACTGAAGAAAATAGCGTTTAGTGACTGGTTCAGGGTCATGCAGTTAGTGTCTGTGTCTAGATTTTAACTAAGTAAGATGATTCTTCCTGACTCCAGGCCCAACATTCTATCCATTCCACCAACTAGCTGCTCCAATATAAATATATAAATATGCACAGTTTTGCTATAGTGATTAGATACACATACCCATGTATACACACACACATGCACACCCCCACACACACAAACACACAAAGTAATTAAATATAAGGTCATTTGGAAGAGAAGATACTAGTAGCTGGAAGATGAAAATCTTCATGCAGATCAGATTTGAAATCTGTCTTAAAGACAGAAAACAACTTTGTGAAGTAGAGATATGAAAATAGGCATGTGGGATGGACAGTGAAAAGACCCAATGTGTAAGGAAAAGAGAAAGGAATATCATTCAAGAAGTAGTATTCGGTGAAGCTGGAAAGATGACTTGAGGGCAAGTTGTATATGGCTTTAAAAATTAAATGGAGGAATTCTTATGTATTGCATACAGTCTCTGAACTTAATCTCCAAGCCATCTTTCCAAATAGCAGATAAGATCCCTAGAGAAAGGCTAGTCTTCCCCCCTCAGAGTTCTAGGAATAACAGTGAAGGATTAGAGTTCCACAATACTTTTATTCATGGTCCTCCATCATCATCACTGACCATAGTTTACCCTCATTATTAATTAAACCAATTGTCATTTTTACAAAGGGATACGGACTGAGAAGAGAAACAAAAGCCACTTTACTCACGCCAAACCCAGGACCTCCATCAAACCTAGGCACAACCTTTCCTCTCTATACCTAGTTGGTCCCTGGTAGAGTGGATTCAAACTTAAAAGTGGTTGCTAGAGACCATTTCCTACATGAAGTTCTTCTCTGGCCGGGGTATAACCAATGAATGAGTAGCTGCTTCCTCACTCATCTTCTGGATCAGTCAATCCAGTCCTGGGCTAGGTCAAACATATTTTTGTACCTCAAAGCTGGCTCTTCATTGGGTTTTACTATTGGGCAACTGTACAGCTTACTGTAAACTCTAGCTACTGTAGTTCTCGATGGTTTTCTAAATTTTTTAAGTATCTCCAGTAGTCATACATCTAATATCACTGATTTTTGAGGTGAAGGGAATAAGTATACAAGTACAAAGAGAAGTTAGAACAAAGAGACAAAAATGGGAGATGAAATACCATGTGTTTTTCTATATTATGTTATTGGGGTCAGCAACCTTTTTGGCTGTGAGAGCCATAAACGCCACATTTTTTAAAATGTAATTTCGTGAGACCTGTACAGTATGCACTGCTGTAACAGTGCGTGCTCCTGTAACAGCACCTGAAAAAAAATTGACTTTATGGCTCCTGCAGAAAGAGCCATATCTGGCCCTCAAAAGAGCCTGATGTGGCTTGAGAGCCATACATTGCCAACCCCAGCTATGTTAGCTAGGTAGACCGGTGGATAAAAGATTGGGCTTGGAGTTAAACCTGAGTTCAAAATTGTACTAAGACATTCACTCTCTGTTTTAACCAGGGTCAATCACTTTAATCTCTGTTTGACTCAGTTTCTTCAATTGTAAAATGGGGATAATAATAGCACCTATACCACAGGGTTGTTGCAAGGATCAAATGAGATAAAATGTTTAGAGTTTTTAGCATAATGCCTGGAATATTATAGGTGATAAATAAATGTTAACTGTAATTATTATCATTTTTATTTTTGCTATTATTATAAACAAGACAAAGACAAAAAGGTAGTGTAATATGTTCACAACCATCTAGTGGTCTTGGTGGGACAATTATGCAGCTGATAGCAGAAAGCAATGATTTAACAGAAAGCAGTGAGGAAGAACCACTATCAAAGTTCTTCTCTTACAACAAAGAAAGAGCTCAGAAGCCAATTAAAGGGCTTTTCATCACTAAGGCAATAGGAACTAGCCATAGGGTATAACTCTCATTCTCCGAATTGGCAATGTAAAGAGTCACTTCTTTGTCATTCTTTTTTCAAGAAGCAATCAGAGCACATTGCACATGGCATAAGAACTGAGTCTTCATTGGTCAGCCTCGTTTAGATATATTATACCCTAGAAGCAATAGGAAGACACTAGTGTTAATTGAATAGAAGAGTCACATGGTCATATTTAAGGTTAAAGAAAATTAGTTTTATTTTATATGTAGAATCAATTGGAATAGTTGGAGAAGAGACAGGGAGACTAACTAGAAGACTATTTCAATAATTTAGGAAAAGTGATAAGTGCTGACCTAATATGGTAGTTTTAAGATGCAAGAGGCATTGTGAAATTAGAAATAGCAAGATTTAGCAACTAATAGAAAATGTGAGGTGATGGAATGTTAGGAGTCAGGAATGATGCTAAGGTTACAGAGAGAGACTGAAAGGCTGGTGGTAACTTCACAAAAATAAAGAAGCTAAGAAGACAAGATTTTGAAGTTCTCTTTTGGTTATGTTAAACAGATGACTCTGGGAGATCTATATGGAAATATGCCATAGGCAATTGAAGATACAAGACTGAAGCTCAGAGGAGAGATTTGCTTCCAGGGGCTCCCTGTATAAAACCTTCTTCACATAACTACAAAAATAATATTTCTAATGCACAGGTTTGACCATATTACTTCTGTTATCCTATATTTTAATTAAGTTCGTTTATTTATTTATTTATTTTATTTAGAAGATTTTTCCATTGTTACGTGATTCATGTTCTTTCCCTCCCCTACTCTCACCCCTTTCCTGTAGCCAATGAGCAATTCCTTTGGGTTTTACATGTGTCTTTGTTCAAGAACTATTTCCATATTACTAATGTTTACACTAGAGAAAATATTTTATTATCTTATTTTTTAAAGTCATTATCCTGTTTTAAAAAATCTCTATGAATTCCCTATTATAGAATATAAACTCCTCAATCTTAGACACCTCAACTCCAAACTATATTTCTTTTGTGACTTTCTTTTGAATTACTCCCTTTCACAAACTCAACATCCCAGATGGAAAGAACTACCATTATTTCTTCATCTATATCTCTGACCTTTTTTTAAAGACTCTGCTCAATCACCACTTCTTCCATGAAACTTCATTGTGTGCTCCATGTAAAAGTATTTTCTTCCCCTTCAAATTTTCCTTGAGCATTTTATCTCTCTCCTTTGACTCTACCATCTTACTCTTGGGTTATATTTAACTATTTATATACCATCCTCCTTCTCACAAGATCATTGAGAATGAGAATTTTATATATATAAATTTTTTTGCATTTAGCCCTTAGCACTAACTCCTTATGTTTTACCCCTACTCCAATGAAGAGGTTCAGAAATCAATTTTCTAATAGTTAAATGGATCTGCGTTATCAAATAAGTGCATGTTCCTCCACAGAGGAAGGTAACATTTTTGCTTGTCCCTTTCTCACAAATCTAATTATGTCCTGAAAATTCAACACAGGGACATTGAACCAATGTTCCAGGAGGTTTCTTTAAATTATCTTGACATTTTGATGATACCAGTGGAGTACATGGACCATTTACTAGTTATCCAGATTGCTAATAGTCAGAAGCTATTTTTTTTTGTCTTTGTATTTCCAGTGCCTGACATATAACTGGTGTCTAATAAATGTGTATTGACTGATTAATCAACTTTGAGCTTTTGATGATACATTTCCCTGATGTTATCCTTTGTATCATTTCTCCCGTATAATTTCTTTTTCTAATGCATTGCAGCCTGCTTACACTAAGGTGTACTTATCCATTTTCCCTTGGGTGCTGCATATCCTAAGATCTTTAGAGACTATAATATTCTATGTCATATAGTCTAATAATATCACTGATAAAATGTTAATATAAGAAAATAGGACTTTTTGAAAAGGAAGTCTAGGGTCATAGAAAGAAATTTCAACGGCAATCCAGTCACTTTCCTCCTCCTTTCCAGGCTTAAACATGGTAGGAATTTAATAAAGGTTCATAGACAAGAGTTAAATACAGTTGTAGAAACTATACTAAGATGACTACCATGCAGTGAAACAAGAAATAATATGGATATTTTGGAAAAAGAATTATGAAGGAAATTTTGAGAGTTTGTAAATAAAATGATGCATTAATTCCATTTTTTAATTTCAAAGGTAAGGTTAGACTTAATTAAAGGGAAACAGCAAATAGCAAGAAAAAATGATGGCTGTATTTTGAAAAATTAAAAATTTAAAGGTATTTCCTTCTATTTATTGAAAGGCAATATAAAGGCATTCATCATGAAGTAGACAGTTTGACAATATAGTATGCTTATTTAGCTATTCTGTTGGCATGGTAATTACATGCAAATTTTCTTAGGAATCTATATCTTTCATCCCTTAGTTCCTGATATCCTGTTCTGGCTCTTACTTATCTGAGAGTAAAAATTGAAATCTTGCCACTTTCTCCAGGAACTACTACTACAAAAAACACAGTGAAAGAGCAAAAACAAATGAAGGAATCCATCACACTTTTATCTATCTAAAATCATGATAACCTGTAACCCCAGGAACAAAGGATAATGATAGTTCACACATATTTCATACCTGAAGATTACAAATCACTTTAAATACATTATTTTTTATCAACTCTTACAACAATCTTATGAGTCAAGTAACACGAATAAAATTATTCCAATTATATAGATAAGGAAACTGAGTAAGTTAGAAAGATTTTCAAACCATATAAGAGAAAACCTTCTGACAACTGGAGATAATCAAATGGGTAATAGGATATCCCTGAAGGGAGGACGTTTCATAATAGCTATCTTCAAGCAGAAGCTTATTGACCTCTTTCCAGGAGTATTATGTAATTATGATTATTCAGTTACAGGTAGGATTATTTCCTCAGTGGTCCTTTTAAGCTCTAAAATTCTGGGAGGTCTTGAGGGTAATAGTGTTTTTCCCTAAGTCATATAGCTTGTGAGTGGCAGATATTCAAACCCAGGTTTTCTGACTCATTCTATTCCCCTATACCACAACATCCCTTGCAATCCAGGAAACCAAGTCTAACACTGCATTAGGTCTTTAGCAGCCTAGCCTTGAAGTCCAGCAGTTACTTTGATATGTACACACAGAAATACTGTCCTACTACTCTAGCCAGTTCATAAACAAAAAAGGTAAAATAATTGGATGAGCTTCAGAGACAGAAAATACTGTGCAAGGGTGTAACAAGCTAAAAGAGAAGAAAAATATGAAATGAATTCGAATGGAATAAAAAAAGTTCATAAAAGATCTCCAATTCCCCTTGAAGTGCCCTTCTCTGCAATTGAAATCAACCAAGAAATAACCCTAGTTGTGCTCACATTCTAAATTTAGGCCCTCCTAAAGAGAAAGATATTTTTAAATTTCAAAAGAATTGTTTTCCCACATACTAATGTATTATTTCTAGTGTCAACCCCCAAAATCAGGTAACTGTAAAGAAAATTTTGTCCTCTTGTTTTTGTTTTTGTTTCTTCTATTGAGTTTAAAAACCTCTCATTTGAAAAAAAATACTGTTAAAATTCAACTCAAAATGCAGCGTGGGATAAATAACAGCAAGAAAGAAAAAAATTATCAGCCTCTACATAGGACAATTGCTCCAACAGGGAAATAATGAATGAATATAACAGAAGAATGAGACATTGTCTGAGATTTAAAGTTGAATAAAAACACCAAGAACCTCATTCATTTATTGTCAAGTAGTCCTTATTGAGTACTTTGTATACTCAATGCTTTTGGAAGTGAAACCAACTTTTCTTTCAAACTCATTTTCTGAAACTCTCTTTCTAGGGTTTTCTCTATATATATGTACAAATGTATTTTGTATAAATTATTACAAAAGTAAAGCAAGTCATATTATGGTGGTGCTACCTGATGCTAGTTCAGGTTCTGCTCCTCTGCATATTGGACCAGGTAACTTTTGAAAAGAATTAGAACTAGGTTAGAAGTGACCAGGGTTTTTCCCAGGATACAAGTTCAGAGGCAACAAAATGTAACACATGCACTCCTTCCCCTTTCAATCAACTAACTGTCTTAATTACTTTTTGTATCATTTCCATATCATGAATTATTTGGCTGAGATGAGGGTCCATTTTGCATTGCTTGTCCTAGGCACAATTTTCACAGCTTGTGCCAAGCATAAGAATGAATTTACTTGCCCTGGAGAAGGATAGAACTGATCATTCTGGCTCTGATATCCCTTGCATCTCCAAGAGTCTTTGATTCCAAGATACAAAATTGCTATACTTTGTATAAAAAGAGAGAAAAACTAACAGCAATATGGTATTAAATATCTTAAGCTGGTTTTGCCCCCTACCCCATTTTTAGGGAATATCATTTGCAAATTGTTTCACTCATATATTCCTCACTTACACCTTATAGACAATAATACAAGATGGCTAGATAAAGTATGAATTAGAGTCAATGGTCACAGAATAAGATGAAGCAAGTAGATCTTTTTATTTACTGAATTCTGAATATTAGCTTTTATTTGTGTCATTTTCTTAAGCAACCAACTGAGCTAGCTGGTCACTCGTGCTATTCTGTTAGAAGGTAGCTACCACAAAGGATCTACTAAATATTAAGTAAAGTCTTCTTCTCAATAAGAAAAGAAAAAGACTTCTTGAACAGGAAAACATTACCATTTATTTACTAAAGTCAAAATTACAGAATAGCTAGTACTCTCTTTAAGGTCAACAACCATGTAACATTTTTGTCTTCTTCGATTTTGCTGTTAGATGAAACTTCAGCTGTTTAACAGGTAATAAAATGTTAAAAGGTTAATAGGTACCCACAAAGAGTCCACTGATGGTATTTATCAGGGAGAAAAGGTAGGAAAAAACATTTTGGAAAATACATCAATGATTCAAGTGGACTTCAGTAAACAGTTAGGAAATGAATAAAAAGTTCACAGTATAATTTTTAAAATACTGGATGTTAGAAATTCAGACAGTTAAAGTCAACATTCTACTGATTGTTTTTTTTCTTTATAAAAAAGAAAGTATGTTATTGAACAGGGAAATGCTGTAAGCTTCTTCCCATTTAAATGAAACATCAAGCATTTTTAAGCACCTATGTATCAGGTATTGTACTAAGTCCTGTGGATACAAAAAAAAGGCAAAAGACAGTCTCTCCAATTAAAAGGCGTTCCATTTAATACAAACTAATCAAATATATGCAAAGTAAGCTACATAAAGGATAAATAGGAGTTACTTAACAGAAAAAAGGCACTGGAATTAAAAATAGTTGGGGAAAGCTTCCAGTAAAACACAGGATAGCCAGAGAAAATGTCAAACTGAGATATGGAATATCTTGTTTGTGAAACAGCCAGGTGGCCAGTACCAATCAATCAATCAATCAACCCAGAATTCTGGGTGAGGCTTGTCCCTGTATCCTGCAGGAATTCCATCCTGCCATTTTCTATATTACAGCCTACTAAGTGCCATGCACTGTGCCAAGAGTTGGGAAAACAAAATAGAAGCAAAAGTCAGACTGTCCAATCTAACAGAGAAGACAGCATGCAAACAAATATATATAAAATAAGCTATGCATAGGATAAATAAGAGATAAATGAGAGAAGGCATTGAAGTTAAAAAGAAGTTAGGGAAGGCTTTCAGAAAAGGATTAGGTTTTAACAGAAACATAAAGGAAGTTAAGAAGGCTTTGGTGCAACTGAGGAGAGACTACAGTACAACCAGAGAAAATTCATGGAGCTGAACAATGAGTGTCTTGCTCATAGAACAGCTAGGAAAAGGTGTCACCAGATTGAAGACTATGAATTGAAGACTAAGTTGTAAGTATACCAGAAAAGTAGGAGGGAATTAGATTATAGAGGGCTTTGAAAGTCAAAAGGCATTTTGTACTTTATTTTGGAGGCAATAGGAAGACACTGGAGTTTAGTGAGTAGGGAGGAGACTTAATGAGACCTGAACATTAGGAAAATCGCTGTTGGATAAATTAAGTATGAATTGGAGAGGGAAGAGACTTGAGGAAATCAGACATATCAACAGCCTATTACAATAGTTTAGGCAAGAAATGACAAGGGTCTACACTAGAGAGGTGGCAGTGTTAGAGGAGAGACAGTGGTCTATATACAAGAGATATTGCAACGATGAAATAGGTGCTAACAGTAGATTGAATATCAGGGTGAGAGATAATGAGCAGTCAAGGATTATATATAGATTGTGAACCAAAGGGACTAGGAGGATCATGTTTTGCTCTATAGTAATAGGGAAAGTAGGAGGTAGGAAGGATTTAAAGGGAAAGCTGAGGTTCATTTTGGATATATTAAATTTAAGATGCCTATTGGATGTACAGTTTGAGATGCCTGAAAAGCAGTTGGAAACTTGAAATAGAGAATTTAGAGGAGGACGGGCAAATTCAAGAATTACCAACTTAAGGATACTAATTAAATCCATGGGAGCTGGTGAAATCACCATGTTAAGAAGTATGAAATAATTTTGCATTTAAGTATGAAAGAAACAAATTGTAGAATTCAAAATAACTACTATTTATTGTTGTTTCTTATAATTACATTGTGTTTGTAGAGTGAACTATAAAGTCAGAGTATTAGAAAGAAAAGATGAAATGAAAAAGTGTTAAGAACTAACAATTATTAATTTGAAGAAATTTTCCTAGAAAATGTCAAAATAAATTAGATGATTTCACCTCTTGAGGAAAACAAACTTGTACTATGTTAGCAGCTTCTAAGAAATAAAGATTTAAAATTTACTAATACTCTTGAGGTAAAAGGAAGATAAGAAAAGAATAATTCAATGAAATCAGCATTTATTTAAAACACCTAGTCTGTTCCAGATACTATGGATACAAGTCAACTTATAATGGCTCTTTTTTTTTATACTTAGGACACAAAAAAGTAAAAAGGATTTAAATAATTCCTACTCTCAGAGGATTTACTTTTTAATGGAGGAGACATATATATATAAATATATGCACACCTTGGACAATATAAAATACTTGGGAATCTATCTATCAAAACAAACATAGCAATTATATGAAAACAACTACAAAACACTTTCCAAACAAATAAAACTGGATCTAAACAATTGGAAAGCCATTGATTGCTCATGGATAGGATGAGCTAACATAATAAAAATAACCATTCTACCCAAATTAATTTATCTATTTAGCTCCATACCTATCAAATTACCAAAAAACTTCTTTCCTGAATTAGGAAAAACTATAAAAAATTTCATTTGGAATAACAAAAGATCAAGAATATCAATGGAATTAATGAAGAAAAATGTGAAGGAAGGGGGCCTAGCAGTACCAGATATTAAACTATACTATAAAGCAGCAGTCATCAAAACAATATGGTACTGGCTAAGAGACAGAAGGGAAGATCAGTGGAATAGACTTGGGGTTAATGACATCAGCAAGACAGTGTATGATAAACCCAAAGAGCCCAACTTTGGGGACATGAATCCACTATTTGACAAAAATTGTTGGGAAATTTGGAAAACAATATGGGAGAGATTAGGTCTAGATCAACATCTCACACCCTACACCAAGATAAATTCAGAATGGGGGAACAACTTGAATATAAAGAGGGAAACTATAAATAAGTTAAGTGAACACAAAATAGTATACTTGTCAGATCTCTGGGAAAGGAAAGATTTTAAAACCAAGCAAGAGTTAGAGAAAATTACAAAATGTAAATTAAATGGTTTTGATTATATTAAGCTAAAAAGCTTTTGTACAAACAAAAACAATGTAGTCAAAATCAGAAGGGAAACTCTTGAATTTTGCAATTATATTTCTGGGTGTTTTCTTTTCTTGATCAAATGCCGCAGGTGTTCTATGAATCCTTTCAATGTCTATATTGCCTTCTTGTTGTAGGACTTCAGGGCAATTTTGCTGAATTATTTCTGTTAGTATGGAGTCCAGGTTTCCATTAATTTCTGGTTTTTCTGGAAGACCAATTATTCTCAAATTGTCTCTTCTAGACCGGTTTTCTTGGTCTGTCACTCTCTCATTGAGATATTTCATGTTTCCTTCTATTTTTTCAGTCTTTTGACTTTGTTTTATTTGTTCTTGTTGTCTTGAGAGACTATTAGCTTCTACTTGCTCAATTCTAGCCTTTAGGGATTTATTTTCAGCTATAATCTTTTGGTTTTCAGCCATAATGTTCTGGTTTTCGGCCATAATCTTCTGGTTTTCGGCCATAATCTTCTGGTATTCCTTTTCAATCTGGTCATTTCCGGTGTTCAATTTGCTTATCAGTTCATTTGGTTTCTGAGCCTCACTTTCCAATTGCAAGATTCTAACTTTTAAACAGTTATTTTCTTGCCAGATCTCTTCCATTTCCCTCAAAATCTCAGTTTTGAACTCTTCCATAGCTTGTGAGGAGTTTTCCTTATTTGAGCAGGGTCCGGATGCTTGTTTGTTCTCCTCCTCTGTTTGCTCAGTTGTCTGGATTTTCTCTGTGTAAAAGTTGTCGAGTGTTAAAGACTTCTTTTTCTTGTTGTTATTCTTTCTCTTCTGAGCTTCCTGAGACTTGGTAGCCATCATTAGCCCAGCAGCTTCTCAGGTTTATCCTCACGCTCAGTGTCTGTCCACGGTCTATTGGCTCCTGAGGTCTGAGTTCTGGTTTTTTCCAAGGTCAAGCCCCCTGGTGGACCACCTTGATTGATCCTCTGCCTGAGGTACCTTTACAAGTCTCAGGGCACTGCTTCCACAGTCGTATACCCATCCACGCTGGTTCCCCACTCAGGGTTTCAGAGCTTTAGTTCCTGGCTGTGTCTGCCTCCACCCACGCCTCCTCTGGTGCCTGCGCTCTCAGCCCTCTCTCTGCGCCCTGCGTCCACTCTCTGCTCCCGCGCTCAGATTTTGCGTGGGTTTTTTGGCTTATTGGGGTCCTAAATCTTGCTGCTCTCAGGAACAGGCCCCAGAGCTGCCAATGACTCGATGGGTGCCCCAAACTTGCTCTATTTCTTTTTAGCTGGCTTCGGCGCTATAGATGTTGTGTGTGGAGGGATTGAGGGTGGGGTGGTTGCTCAGCCCGAGATTTAGTGAGAGCTGTTTCACCCTTTTATAGCATGGAAATGCCTCGATTCCACGTACCTTCCACACTGTGCCCTGTTGTGGGGTTCCTCCGTTCGTCTGGACTTGTTTTTATGTCCCCTTGAGGAGTTGTGTGTGTTTAGGTCAGGAGAGGTTAAGAGCTGCTTCTTACTCTGCCGCCATCTAATTATATGGCAATAAATATAACAATTTAGGAGATATGGACGAATATTTACAAAAATATAAACTGCCAAGATTAACAGCAGAAGAAATACAATACCTAAATAATCCCATATCAGAAAAAGAAATTGAACAAGCCATCAAAGAACTCCCTAAGAAAAAATCACCAGGGCCTGATGGATTCACAAGTGAATTCTATCAGACATTCAAAGAGCAACTAATCCCAATACTATACAAATTATTTGATA
>NC_058133.1:372927931-372947620 GCF_016433145.1 Gracilinanus agilis | reverse complement strand
GTTGAAGGGGATAGGAGGAGCATGAATCAGGTAACCATGTTAAAAATGAATATTAATAAATGTTTAAAAAAATCAGAAGGGAAACAACAAATTGGGAAAAAATCTTTATAACAAAAAACTCTGACAGGGGTCTATTTACTCAAATATACAAGGAGTTAAAGCAATTGTATAAAAAATCAAACCATTCTCCAATTGATAAATGGGCAAGAGACACGAATAGGCAATTTTCAGGTAAAGAAATCAAAAGTATCAATAAGCACATGAGAAAGTGTTCTAAATCTCTAATAATTAGAGAAATGCAAATCAAAACAACTCTGAGGTATCACCTCATACCTAGCAGATTGGCTAAAATGAAAGAAGGGGAGAGTAATGAATGTTGGAGGGGATGTGGCAAAATTGGGACATTAATGCATTGCTGGTGGAGCTGTGAACTGATACAACCATTCTGGCTGGCAATTTGGAACTGTGCCCAAAGGGCTATAAAAGAATGCCTGTCCTTTGATATAGCCATACCATTATTGGGTTTGTACCCCAAAGAGATCATAGATAAACTTGTACGAAAATATTTATAGCTGTGCTTTTTGTGGTGGCAAAAAACTGGAAAAGGAGGGTATGTCCTTCAATTGGGGAATGGCTGAACAAACTGTGGTATATGCTGGTGATGAAATACTATTGTGGTAAAAGGAATAAGAAACTGGAGGAGTTCCAGGTGAACTGGAGAGACCTCCGGGAATAGATGCAGAGTGAGAGGAGCAGAGCCAGAAGAACATTATACATAGAGACTGATATACTGTGGTAAAATCGAATGTAATGGACCTCTGTACCAGCAGCAATGCAATGACTCAGGACAATTCTGAGGGATTTATGGTAAAGAACGTTACCCACATTCAGAGGAAGGACTGCAGGAGAGGAAACATAGAAGATAAACAACTGCTTGAACACATGGGTTGAGGCGGACATGATTGGGGATGTAGACTCGAAACTACCACACCAATGCAACTATCAACAATTTGGAAATAGGTCATGACACATGATAAAACCAGTGGAAATGTGCATCAGCCATGGGTGGGGGGAGGGGGGGTGAATGGGAAAATAGGAGCATGAATCATGTAACCGTGTTAAAAATGAATATTAATAAATGTTTAAAAATTAAAAAAGAAAGAAAAATATATGCAGTATATACACATGTGCATGTGTGTATGTGTTTGTGAAAAACTGGCATTCATCTTAAACCTTTTCCTATGTCAGTCCCTTCACTATCTTGAACTCACTGAAAACTGGCTCTGGTAGTTTCCTACCCAATGATAGGATGATCCAATGATCATTACCAATAATCTCTTAATTGCAAATGATAATGATCTTTTCTTAATCCGCATTATTCTGGACTTCTCTAAAGCCATTCACACCATTGCTTATCCACTTCTCTTTGATACTCTTTCCTCTCTGGGTTTTCATTACACTGCTCTATCATGGTCCACATCCTACCTGCCTCAATCTTCTTTTCTGGCTCTATATTCAGGTCAGATCTACTAATGGAAAAATCCTCTAGGTCTATTTCTACACCCTCTTCTCCTCTCCCTCTATCCTATTGTGCTTGATGATCCCATTATTCTCATAGATCTAATTATAATCTCAAGGGAGATGATTCTCAGGTCTGTTTGTCTATATTTAATATCTCTCCTAATCTCTAATCTCACATCTACAACCACCTATGAAAAACTTTAACTGGATATCCCACAGATGTCTTCAACTCAACACTTCTAAACCTCAATTCATTTTCTTCCCTTCCAATCTTTCTATAGTTCTATCTTTCCTATTATTGTCAAATACCACCATTTTTCTTGTCACCCAGGCTCACAATCTAGTTGACATTCCTGGCACTGCTCAATATAACATCAGCAGTCAAGTTCTATCATGTCAGCCTTTGTAATATGTCATTTAAAAGCACCCTTCTCTCCTCTGACGCTACTACCATCTTGATATAGCACCTTATCACCTCATACCTGGAATGTAACAATAGTTTGTTTTTTGGTGTCCCTTACTCATCTCTCTTCCCTCTAATCCACTTCCATTCAGCTGCCAAATTTGATCTTCCTAAAGCATGAGTCTGATCATGTTATTTCCCATTCAGTTAACAGTAATTGCTTTTTTTTATTACTTTTTAATTTAATTTATTCATTTGTTACATTAAAATACTGAGGCAACTTCCTTCCTCTCTTCACTTCTCCCATTATAGAACATTTGAAAAAAGATGAATATATATTAAAATTATATTTTATTTCTATTAATTAGTTCTTTCTCTGAAAATATTATTATTTAATCTCTCCTAATCCCTAATCTCACTTTCTCTGAAGGTGGACATATTAAAGTCATTTCTCAAATGATACTTCTGTTGCTGTCTATAATGTTCTCTTGGTTCTGCTCACTTCACTTTTCATAATTTCATGCAGATCTTTCATTTTCTATTAATCTGTTTGTCATTTCTTAAATATGCCATATGCCACAACTTGTTCAGCAGTTCCCCAATAGATAAGCATTCTTCAGTTTCCAGTTCTTTGCCACCATAAAGCTGCTATAAATATTTTAGAACCTGTAGGTTCTTTTCCTTTTGCCCTGATCATCTTAAGAAATACATCTAATAATAGCATTGCTGGGTCAAAAGGAATACATAGCTGTATAACTCTTTGAGTATATTTCAAGATTGTTTTCCAAAATGGTTGGATCATTTCACAGTCCCACCAACAGTATATTAGCATCCACACTTTTTCCACATCTCCTCCATCATTTGTTGTTTTGCCTATTAATCATTTTAGCCAATTCAATAGGTGTGATATGATATCTCAGAAGTTTCGATTGGCATTTTTCTAATCAATAATGATTTAGAGCATTTTTCACATAGTTATATATTGCTTTGATTTTTTCATCCAAAAATTATCTGTTCATATCTTTTGACTATTTATCAATTGGGGAATGGCTTACATTCTTATAAATTTGACAAAATTCTCTAAATATTTTAGAAATGAGACCACTATCCAAGAAACCATCTATAATTTTTTTTTCCAAACAAACTGCTTGTTTCTAATTTTGACTACATAAAATCCTCTGTTTGGTTTCTGAAGCCCTTCATAACCTGACTTGTTACTACCTTTCCAGTATTCTTATTCACCTACCACATACTCTGAAATTTAGTGTCATTGGGCTCCTTATTATTTTTTTAAACCCTTAACTTCTCTGTATTGACTCCTAGGTGGAAGAGTGGTAAGGGTGGGCAATGGGGGTCAAGTGACTTGCCGAGGTTCACACAGCTGGGAAGTGTCTGAGGCCGAATTTGAACCTAGGACCTCCCATCTCTAGGCCTGACTCTCAAACCACTGAGCTACCCAGATGCCCCACTCCTGATTGTTTTTTAAAAACTATGTTTGGTTTCCATGCATTTTTACTGACTATCCCCTTTACTTGGAATTCTCTCCCTCCTCATTTCTCTATTCTGGTTTCTTTCAAATCTCTGTCTTCTAAAAGAAGCACTTCCTGAGCTCTCTTAATGCTAGTGTCTAACCTATGTTAATTATCTCAAGTTTGTCCTGTTTATATCTCAGTTGTATAGTCATTGACAAGTCTTCTCCATTAGACTCTGATTTCCTTGAAAGCAAGAAGTAGTTTTTGCTTTTTGTTAATCCCTAAAACTTATCATAGCAAGGACTTAATAAATTTTTGAAGACTTGACTTGAAATATAAAGTGAATGAATACAAATATATAAACATAGTTAAACCCAAGATAGTTTGGATAGGAAGATAGGATATATAAGATCATTGGGGATGGCTTAATTTATAAGCCTGAGCCATTCTGAGGAAAAGAGGAACTATAGGATAGAGGTAAGGAAAGAGCACATTCCAAGCATAGATAATAAATTGTCAGTTATTTGGAAAGAACCATATACCAGCTGTGATTCTATTTGCCTTCTATATAAAAAAGATTTTTTTCATTTATTCTCTACCATATATAATGGCCTTCCTTACAATATTGCTCTTATCAGAGGATACACAAATCTCCAGTCCTGGTTCTTTTCACTGCTGCCATTTCTCATTAGCCCATTAAGAACTGCTAGAATGAAGTTGGAGAAAGATCTTTCTCCTTTTTAGTTGTTCAGAAAGTGGCTCGTATATTGGGTATAAGAATTTCTGTCTCCCTATTTTGGTAAAGGTTTATTTTAACCTTAAGAAATGAATTTATGAAATGAAAGAGACAAAGAGATAAACCAGGAAGTAGTCAATCAATTTGGGTTTTTCTTTCCCATTTTTCATATTATATGTACAAGAAAAATTAATTCTAATGTAAGGAATATTTTATTCTGGAGATAGGTGATCAAAAACATTGCCTGTTTTAAAAAAAACTATATTCAATCATAAGAACTCATTTATGACAAGTGAAGTAGAATCTATCAAGCCTGCTTGGTATTGAAGATAGAGTGGTAAACTTGTAGTCAAGAAAATCTGAGTAAAAATTCTCCATCTGACATTTATTACTCATGTGTCTAAAGGTCATCCTCTGAGACTCAGTTCTTTGTTTATAACAGGGATATTAATACCCATACCATCTATGTGATGATTGTTATGAAATGTAAATGTAAAATGTAAAGCACTTTGAAAATTTTAAAACTCTATATGAATTCCAGTTATTATAATTCCTAAACCTTTTCAGCTGTAGTATCCTTATTTTCTACCTAAGAATGAGCTGCCTGTGTAGTTGAAGTATCCCAAAAATATTAGTGCAGCTTTAAGCTATTAAAATTGTATAAACAAATTAACTAAACAATGTGGATAATAGACTCAATGAATCTAACACAATTTATGTGCAGAAATGATTCTTTTCTTCTGATTAACAAAATCTATAATTATATGTGTAATGTATTTTACTTCAATCACTAAATAAATATGTATTAAGTGCCTATACTTCTTTAGGCATTGGTGATGTTAGTAGTAGTGGTGGTGGTTGTGAGGGTATATGCATTGGAAAAGAACCAATTTTGTGTTTGTATTGTAAATACTTTTGCAAGAAACCATATTGGGTCAGGATAGTTGCCAGTTACTGAGGTTGGAATGCAGAATGCAGAGGTGGCATGAGCTGGCATGAGACCAAAAAGTCTGTTAAGAGTACTCTATAAACTGAGGCTGATTACTATTCTTAGAGTCTCAGTCTGGAGAACAGTGGGAGGGTAGACATTTCAAAATTGTCTCTAAGCTAAAGTTAACTTATACCTTATAGGAATAGTTACCTAGACTCATTGCTCATCCAATGCTATCAGCATCCATTCCTATACATTGTCAATAATATACGACTTTCTAAATACCAACAAGAAGATAAATATTGAGGATCAACTTTGTTAAGCTAAGCCAACTTGATTAAATTAAAACATCCAACAACTGAGGTCAGGCCATTAGGCTTGGCTGAGGCAATTAGCCTGGCAAGATCAGTGAATCAGCTTCACCTGAAAACCCCTGAAGATTATTATAGGTTTAGTTAGTTAAACAAGGTTCTGTAAATATGAAAAATGATAAAGGCTGTGATAATAATATAAATTAGTATTTTAATTAAAGCCATGTTGATAGATAAAATCATTAGACCACGCGCTTGTAAGCATTCAAAACTGCCGCCACCTCCATTTTGTTTCCTGTTTCCTCGCCATCGCCTACTCGCCAAAGAGCCCACTCCCTCCTAACCCATGAGATTTAAGCGCTCCCCTGCGTCAAGACGTCGGAAATGGAAACCAGTTGGACCATGTTGGATCACGGGAAATGTAGTTTTGATACATTTCCCAAATTACTTTTTACAATTCCCCGTGAGGTCCGGCAAAAAAAAAAGGTTAGTCCTTTTTTCTTCGCTGGACCTGTAAAAATAGCAACTTCTAAATTTTTCAGGAATTTTGGGGATAAAAGAAATAGATGAACAAATGGTTAAAATTAGACGCATTGACAAAAAACCAATTTGGGGGGGCTGTCCCCCACTGGCATAACAGTAACACAATACATACAACTCAATTTCAACTCCCCATAGTTCAATCAACTGCACCCCAAAGTTCAAAGTTTGGTCTTCATGGTACAGTGAAGGCTTTTCAGACATCTTCATGGTGTCTTCACCAAAACAAGTTCGTCATCTGGATTCTGGGGAGATGGCAAGATCCTTATCCTGAAATTATTCTCAAAAGAATTTAAACCTTACATTATAGATTACAAAACATACATTTTCTTCTAAGATTTTATATAATTCCCCGTGAAATTACTCCTAAAAGAGTTAAATAAATATACATATATTTTTACATTATCAAATTTTAAAAAACTTAACAGATATCCCCGTGAGGTAATTCTTAAACACACCTTTTTTTCTAAAAAAGGGTATCTCAGGTCAGGTAAGGATGACAAAATACAAAGAATAGAATTCAAGAAAAAAGATGAAAAATTAACTTGTGAAATGAAATGTAAAATGTGCAAAAAAAATCTGGGGAAAATAAACTTAGACCTTTGAATGAAGGTCTAATTAAAGTGAATTCCGCAGTGTGCAATTACCCATTCAGGGCCAGGACTTAAGGAAAATGTCTCTCTCTGATCTGACTTATCATCAGCTTTTCAGGGAAGTGAGCCAAATAAAATGACCAATCTTAGGTGCTTTCTAGGAATCTAAGTCGAGGGGACCCACGTCCTCTAAAGTTTTAGAAAAGACTGGGACTCCAGGACTCAAACCCCAATTTCAAGCTCTAAAGTATTGGCATAGAACTGCTATTTTGCAGATCTTAAGTCAGTCAAGTCTCTGACCATGTGCTTTCTTTAGCACTATTAATGGCTTTCATATTCCCTTCTGGAATCAGAGAGGCATTTAATTCACAGTCCTATAGACTCAGGTATTTGCTGTAGAATCAGAAAAAAAATAAATAATGATTATATATGTACTTCCAGTACAAGATGATAAAAAGGAAAAATCAATTGCTCTAATTAAAAAATGTTTTAAAAATCAAAAATATACATATAGCTTAGAACTAGAAGGGTTATATTACCCAAAAATGAGACTTTCTGTGAGAGAAAGTGGGTTTTACAAAATAGCAGATTCACAATGCACATTCAAATAGAGTACCATTATTTCCAATAGCACATTTTAAAACAATAAACAGTGATGTTTAAAATTATATACTTGTTACAACTTTTAACCCTTGGTAAATGCTGTTATTGCTTCCATAGAAAAATGTGATATTTAAAAAAGAAACCTTCTGGTACAATCATCCTCAGATAAGAATATACAGGAGCTCCTTGGCTTCCTGTTTTTTAAAAAAATCCTGGATAGGAATGCTTCTACCCATTTAAGGCAATAATATCTCTTATAATAAAATATCTAAAAGCTTCATCCTTTAAGACAACAATTCTTAAGGATTTAAAGTAAAAGTTAAAAAGATCTCTTGTAAAATTACAAGGTAATATTTAAAGCATGGAAAACTTTCAAGGTTCTTTGCAATTACCAAGGCAGAATAAATTTTTTAAAAGACATGTGCTCTATAAGATGTTCATAGGTGGTACATATAACCGCATTGTTTTTGATACAGTAAGCTTTAAGTAAAATAGGAAATATAATAACATCATAAGCAGAAACTTCATTAGCGTAAAATGATTCAGTGCAACAGGAAAATCAACGAAATAAGCAGGATTAATTAACAAAAGTAATTAGCAAAATACAGTAAGATACAGCCTTTTTAAAACAGAATAAAGCTCATTCAGTTCCGAGGTTTTTAAAAGTTCACCCCTGATTTCAATTTTAAGGTTCTTTTGATTGAGTTCTGCTGAGTTTAAGGGTTTTTTTTTCAAGTTCAAAGTTCTGAGCAGTTATGGGGTGAATAGGCTTCCCCTAAGTTCAGTTTTTTTAATAATCGCAAAAGTTTGAATAGGCCAAGCGCCTGAGAGGTTCAGATGCTAGGTCCACGTGGGCTTGGGGTTAGAGAAAAGCTCAGGAAAACTACCCACGTGTAGAGTCTGTGTGGGTGTTGCCTAATTAGGTCTTTAGAGAAAACACGTGGAAGGCTAGAATGCAGGCCATTACCAAACCAAGAGAGGGGGTAGCGGGGACAATACCAAATCCTAAGGAGCAGTGGTGGAGGTCTGTGAAGATCTCGGCAAAAGCGGCAGGTCATCGCTGTTGGGGCTCGGGGTTCTAGGCTGAAAGCGGTCAGGATCAGCAGCATCAGCGGCAGGAATGGAGATCAAGTCAGGAGATCAGCAGTAGGAATGGAGGTCAAGTCATGGAGTCAGGAGAGCAGCGGCAGAGACACACTGGCTGGGCTCCGGCATTCTATCAGAGCCAGCAAGGGCCACCAGGCCCGGGGCATTGAGCAAAATAATTAGCAGCCCAGCGGCAATTAAAACCATTGTCTCTCTTCCCCGTAAAACAGCCTCTAGGCTGGGGAAAATCGGGAGAGGACTGGGCAAGGAAAAAAATTGCTTCTGAGACTCGGGGTCCCAAAGCCTCATGGCTTCTTCTTAGGCTATCTAGAAAATTGAGAATTCTATTTCCAAACTTCTGGTTGCCATAATTGTAAATATGAAAAATGATAAAGGCTGTGATAATAATATAAATTAGTATTTTAATTAAAGCCATGTTGATAGATAAAATCATTAGACCACGCGCTTGTAAGCATTCAAAACTGCCGCCACCTCCATTTTGTTTCCTGTTTCCTCGCCATCGCCTACTCGCCAAAGAGCCCACTCCCTCCTAACCCACGAGATTTAAGCGCTCCCCTGCGTCAAGACGTCGGAAATGGAAACCAGTTGGACCATGTTGGATCACGGGAAATGTAGTTTTGATACATTTCCCAAATTACTTTTTACAGTTCTAGGATTCATTCCCAATCCCTCTTTCCTCTTTATTTCAATCCATCCTTCTCCTATCCTTGTTTACCTTTATTAAACTAGTTTAAAAGAGAGGAGCTTATACTGACCTGATCAGTGTTGAAGATTCTTAGGGGAAAGGTGTCAGTTGGAACTTCTCCTTTCCTTCATCAAGCTCATTCAAGTGATTATTGATCTTCTGTCATTAGGATCAACATCACAACCAACAAATCGCAGTCAGTTATAACATCTTTAATAGTTTGAGTTTACTAATTCTTATTACATCTAAAAAATACTGAGTTTACTTAGTACTGACAGTTGGGGAGGAATCTTTTACTTTCTCATTGGTCAGTTGTGAAGTAGGAATCAACCAAGTGATGGGGCCTGTCAGCTGGTTTAACACAGACCACATCCAGCTGCAGGGTCCCTCCATCCTATTTAAAGCAACATCATTTAGCTGTGTTAAACCATTCAGATAAAGGGTCTCATAACCTCCTTTATAGTATGTATGTGTGTGAATGTGTGTATATTGGACAAGGCAGTGAATCCTCAAAGATAACCTTGGGAAAAAATTAGACCTGGTTATTAAAGTTTAGAATTGTATAAACATCACTCAGATCAAGACATTGTTCCAAGATAATTCCAAAGAAGTTCCAAAGACATTTCCAAAGGATGATAAATCTTATTCACTTTCAGAGAGAGAACTGATGAACTCTCAATATAGATGGAAACACACTTTTTCTTTCTTGTGTTTCTTGTTTGTGTGTGTGGGTATCTTCTTTGGTAACATAGCTAATATGGAAATATGCTTTGCATGACTTCACATGTACAGTTGGTATTTTATTGCTTGTCTTTTTAGGAATTGGGGAGGTTCTAGAGTGAGGAAAAGAATTTAGAACTCAAAAAAAATTTTAATTTAATATTAATTTTTATTTAATTGGTAAAATCTAATAAAATAAATTAAAATTTACGTTTAACTTTTTTTAAAGAAATGAGTAATCATCAACTTCTAGATATGTCAAGCATTGTAATTCAGTAAATGAGATTATAAATAATGGTATCCCTCAGAGAAGAAATAGGACATTAGGGCAGCCTAATAGAATTTAAGAAATTTTAAAATAAAAAGTATCTGTAGTCCAAAGATGATGATTGGAAAGATATGATGTAAAGCAAGTAGGATCCACAGAAGATAACTCCACCTACTGAGCTTACATGGATGCCATCAAATCTAGGGCTAGACAAAATCTTAGAAAAAATAGTGAAGATGCCAGGTTTCATTGAAGAATGGAATTTCTCCAGAGAAGATTGAGTTAAAAAATAGCAATGAAGGTTGAAGACAATAATAAAAATGAAAGATTAACGAAGTACAGTCACAATTAACTGAATGCTGATAAATGAATTGCACACATTTTTTAAAATGATATCTTTTCTCATGTACAAGCTCAGAGAAAAAATTCTTTACCCTGACCATAAACTGAAACATGACTTAGTACTTAGAAGCCATATCAACCAGCCATAGTATTTTACTGAAATTTTACTTCCTATGTCCACTACTGTACTAGGCATCAAATAATATCACATGAAAATCACTGGAAATTTCTGATTCTGTACTTAACCTTTATAGTCATGTTAAAAGACCCAAAGCTAATAAAACACACACACAATGTACAATCTTCAAAAGAGCAAAAGAAATTTTAACCATTTTTCTTTTTCTTTTTTTCTTTTCTTTTTTTAATTTTAAACCCTTAACTTCTGTGTATTGACTTATAGGTGGAAGATTGGTAAGGGTAGGCAATGGGGGTCAAGTGACTTGCCCAGGGTCACACAGCTGGGAAGTGTCTGAGGCCGGATTTGAACCTAGGACCTCCTGTCTCTAGACCTGGCTCTCAATCCACTGAGCTACCCAGCTGCCCCCAATTTTAGCCATTTTTAACAAGTGAAATATTAGCGAAAAAAGATGATGAAAGAATGATGAAAAGAAGGCACTGTGCAGAAAATTCACCAGGAGAGAGGAAGATGATTTAGTGTGCAGGCCCACCAAATAAGATGAAAGAACAGCTAAAGAACTGGGAAAAAATTAAGATATAGAGACCTTAATCAAGTGATATTGCTCTTATTGCTTCTGTAGATATGATCTCCCAAAAGCCTTGACTGAGGAAATAAACTTATTTGCTTGTTAACCCAGGTATGAATGATTGGTGTAGAACTGTGAAGGAAATTTTAGAACTAAGCAAAAGGATTGTATTTCAAACAGCATGTGTCAGAGTTATAATTTGATCTCTGAACCCTCATCAAATAAGAATTGTTTCCTTTGTTGTATTTGTATCCCCAGTGCCTGGTATATACTGAATATGGAAAATTGTAGCATGGGACTACTTAACTGAAGCAAATCTCAACCCATCTCTAACTTATTATCTTAGACATGTTTTAGGATCCACCATGTTTTAACTTCCCTGTGGTAACATAGCCCAGATATGTGAAAAGTAATATTTTAACCCAGATCTTCCTAAACCCAAGTGCATTATCACATACCATCTCTCTTCAAACATAATATTGAAATAGGATTTTCTTCTCTATTGAAAGAAAGCACAAACCAAGGATAAATTCATCTAATGCATCAACTGTATTGAGTCAATTTTGTTCTGAGGAAAATCAAACATTGTCTATGAAAGGATGATGAGACAGAGAGACTAGACATCAATGAGAGTGACACTAATACCTCATATCTCCAGAGTCCCAAATTCACTATAATGTAGGTCCTTCCTAGTCTCCATTCAAAGGGATTCACTTAACAGAAGAATTGATAGGAAAAACTTGATAGAAAGCAGACTCATAGCTGTGTTCAGTAATATAGCATGGATGCCAAAGACTTTTGAGTTAGGATCCAGCCTAAGTCAATAACAAAGCTATTTGAAAAGTCAAACAGCTTTGATGAAGATGAAATGAAGTTGACAGCAGGAGCTGTGGGCTTGATTACTGACTAAGGAAGGCACATCTATCTGTCATCAAATGCATGCTGTCCTAAAACTTCATCAACAAAAGAAACTGTGAAGAGGATGCTAGAGGCATTTGCTAAGTAAAGTTTAGCAGATATTTAAATTCAGAAGATTCTCGAAGCGAGACTTAGAAGCAAAAGTTGACAGGTTTTATTTGAATAATTTAGATTATATCCCCCAACATAAGCAAAGATCAAGTGGAATCATTAATAGTCACTATTGAACTGACAAAAGAAGCATAAACAATAAAGACATGATCAAGAAAAATAAGACCTTCAGCCCAGATGGGAACACCATAGAATTCTAAACACAATCTTGGAAAGAAATTTGCCTTTGTTTTAACAGATGCTCTCAATAAGGTGCTCCACATAAATGATCATTTATGGACCTAAAAAAACCAAAATAACTCAGACAACCAAAAAGATATGGATTTAATAGCACTGAAAAAAGAAAGGAAAACAGGAGAGATCCAACATTACAATTGCCTGAAAAAAATCTACTTACACTGAATAGGAAAATAGTCACTAATTTTTCAAATATTACTGAAAAGAAGCATGAAAATAGTAACATTTAATATCAGAATCATCCCAGCATCCATGAATCATATGAAGGCAGTTTTCTTCTTTCTTCTCCCTTTCAATAAGAAAAACTAAATGACAGACCAAAGAATTGTTGAAGTCTAGATAACATGGACTGGGAAGCATGGAGTCAAGAACATGGTTAAGTTGCAATTTATTTGGAATCCAGACTATAGGGTAAGCAAAGAACCAGCTATACTAAATCTAAGGAAGCTAACTGGAATAGAATGGATGTGGGATAAAACAAGGCAGGAGAAAAGAAAAAGGAAGAGGAAAATGAGAAGATAAAACATGAAGAAGCTCCATAAAAGAAGCTTAGTCACAGTGGAAACAAATAATTATAAGATGAGCAGGATCAGTATACAACTTGTTCTTAAAGGATCCCTGAAGCTTAGCATTCCTGCTTAACTTTGATTTTCTTAGAAGCCTGGAATCCAAAAGCAAAAAGAAATTTCTGTAGTATTATAAATTTTGTCTGTGGCTTCATCTAGGCAGAACACAGGATTGAGGGTAATATGGACAGAACCTTTGGACATGAAGGACTTCTGCAAACAAGGTACATTTTCTCCATTCTATTTCCAGGTCTTAGAGACAAATATAATTTTAAGAAAGAAAGGGGAAAAGATTCAAATTACAATAAAAAAGATTGAGCAGTAAAGGGAAGTATCTTGGAGGGGGTGCTTGATACTACCCTCTTTTAGACTAACCACTGAAAAGAGGATTTGGGGGAGCCCCCAAGATGTTGTTTGGATGGACTGGCTTGTGAGTGTGATAAACCTAACTAGGGAGCAATTCACCTTTACTTAGAGAGCAACAAGAGGGTATCTCTGTGACTGATGTAGTGGACAGAGATGGGCAGGAGTCAGTGTCCAGCTAGGGGTTTCTTTGGGTTTGGGTATAAGCTGTTTTCCAGGACTTAACTTAATTACCTGGACCCCAATAAACTCTTGCTGAACCCTAACCCTGTCAGGGAAAGACTAAATGACTGGCAGCCTTGGACTTTGAGTAGACAGTCTCCCTCAATTACCTCTTCTTCCCTCTATTACCACTATGCTCCCATAGGAGGTTTATCTGATTGATCTTTCGATAACAAAATTAATTTATTATGTTGAAGTATCAAGGCTGGGTGAGGTGAGTGGGGTTAGGTAGCCCTGCCCTGTCACAACAACAGATGAGGTTCTTGATGCCTGGCCAAGCCTTTCTGGCCTTGGCCAGGAGGTTTCACTCCCCCTCCTCTATCTGCTAGCTAAACTAAACTATAGACAGAGGTTTATAAGGATCTCTCTTAAACTGGCACAGGACAGGACGATGAATCTTCGGGGTTGACCCAGCAAGCTGGTTGGGTCCACAGACCCCTGCTGGCTGCTGGCAGATGTCTAAATTCTTCTCTGATGGTATAGTTAAGAAGCAGGAAACCAAACAAGCCGTCAAGGAAATAGAAATCCAAGGAAACACTCAGGTAGTCTTGCTAGACTCCAGAGGTCAGGTAAAAACCCTCTGTCTCCTTCAGAGTCCAGAGACAAAGACCCTCTCCAAGGCTCTTTTCTCCCACAAGCCTCTGCTTCTTCCAACTGCTGCTCCTGTCACTCAAAGTTGCTTTTTCAAAATTCCAAACCTTCTCTGCACCAACTTCTCCTTACACCCTGAAGGAATTTGATAGGATCATAGATTTACAGCTAAAAAAGGAACTTAAAAGAAGGAGAAATAATAAACATGTATTAAGAGTCTATTATGTGCCAGGGACTATGTTAAACACTTTACAAATATTATGTGATTTGATCCTCATAACAACTTTTCAAAGTGATTGAGTCCTGTCCTCTTACTTTATAGGAAAGGAAACTGAGGAACAGAGAAGCTAAGTGACTTACCCAGTTGTAACAATGCCAGCAAATATCTAAGTCTGGATTTAAACACAAATCTTCCTGAACTGAGTTCAAGGGCCCTTATTTACTATCTCACACTGCCTCTCTGAGGCACTTACATGGATTAGCAAGCAAACTCAAGACAAGAATTCTAGTGCTTAACTAACCATCCAAAATCATAAAGGAATAAAATGTTAGGTCTGGAAGTGGCCTTAGGAGTTACTTAACAATTGCTCTGTGATTGATTATTTGCTGATTACCCCAACTCCCTTCCTTTGGTCCAGGGGAGAGGGACCTAAGGTATTAGGGTTATCCTAGTAATGGTGAACTTTTTAGAGACCAAGTACCTAAACAGCAACTCTCATGTTATATGTGAGCCACTCCCTTACCCCAGACAGGGGAGGAAGGAAGCACTCCCACTGAGCTGCTGGGCAGAAGGGTGGGTAATGTGAGAATTATGCTTAGCATGAGAGGAGAGGGGAGAAGGGAGCAGCCCTCTCTGGCACACTCAAGCACATGTGCCATAGGTTCACCAACATGGTTAAGTTAATGGGAAGAGGAGAGATGCCTTAATTCACCTTCCCCAAATCCTGTCAAAGAGCTGATAAAATACAGTCATAGATCCATCTCTGTAGTAGGAGAACCATTCTTGCTGCTGTGATGTGTTGGAAATATATAGAAATGCTGATGATTTATGTGCATTTATTTTGTATCCTACAACTTTGCTAAAGTTGTTGATTATTTCTACTAGCTTTTTAGTTGATTCTCTAGGATGTTTTAAGTAGACCATCATATCATCTGCAAAGAGTGATAGCTTAGTCTCCTCATTGCCTATTTTAATACCTTCAGTTTCTTTTTCTTCTCTAATTGCTACTGCTGGTGTTTCTAGTACAATGTTAAATAATAGAGGTGATAATGGGCATCCTTGTTTCACACTTGATCATATTAGAAAGGTTTCTAATTTATCCCCATTGCATATTATGCTTATTGATGGTTTAAGATATATACTATTTATTATTTTCAGGAAAGGACTTTCCATTCCTATACTTTCTAGTGTTTTCAGTAGGAATGGGTGCTGTATTTTGTCAAAGGCTTTTTCAGCAACTATTGAGATAATCATGAAGTTTTTGTTGGTTTGCTTGTTGATATGGTCAATTATGTGGATGGTTTTCCAAATGTTGAAACAACATTAGGACTAATGTTGAACCACCATTAGCAGCAAGAGGTAGAAAGAGAAACACCATTTAAAATCACCCTAGACAATATAAAATACTTAGGAATCTACCTACCAAAACAAACACAGGAATTATACGAACATAACTACAAAACACTTTCCAAACAAGTAACACTAGATATAAACAATTGGGAAAACATTGAGTGCTCATGGGTAGGACAAGCTAACATAATAAAAATGACCATTCTACCCAAATTATTTACTTATTTAGTGCTATACCTATCAAACTACCAAAAACCTTTTTGCTGCATTAGAAAAAACTATAACAAAGTTTATTTGGAAGAACAAAAGATCAAGAATATCAAGGGAAATAATGAAAAAAAAATGTAAAGGAAAGTGGATTAGCAGTACCAGATATTAAGCTATACCATGAAACAGCAGTGACCAAAACAATATGGTATGGGCTAAGAGATAGAAGGGAGGATCAGTGGAATAGACTTGGGGTAAGTGACGTCAGCAAAACAGTGTATGATAAACCCAAAGAGCCCAACTTTTGGGACAAAAACTGCTGGGAAAATTGGAAAACAATATGGGAAAGATTAGGTTTAGATCAACATCTCACACCTTACACCAAGATAAATTCAGAATGGGTGAATGACTTGAATATAAAGAGGGAAACTATAAATAAGTTAAGTGGACATAGAATAGTGTACTTGTCAGATCTCTGGGAAAGGAAAGATTTCAAAACCAAGCAAGAGTTAGAGAAAATTACAAAATGTAAAATAAATAATTTTGATTATATTAAATTAAAAAGGTTTTGTACAAACAAAAACAATGCAACCAAAATCAGAAGGGAAACAACAAACTGGGAAAAAATCTTTATAACAAAAAATTCTGACAGAGGTCTAATTACTCAAATATACAATGAGCTAAATCAATTGTATAAAAAATCAAGCCATTCCCCAATTGATAAGTGGGCAAGGGACATGAATAAGCACTTTTCAGATAAAGAAATCAAAAGTATCAATAAGCACATGTAGTAGGAGAACCAAGTCCATCAGAAGATCCAAGAATATTGACAAAACTAATGTTCCTACCCACTCCCTGCCTGAGGGAAGGTTGAAGTTTATCTTTTAATAGCAGCCCTCTAAACTCAGTAGTACTTAGAGCATAGTTCCTCTTGTCCCACTCTGATTATAGCTCTCCTTCAGATAGAGATTGAATCATATGGCTCCTAAATTCCTTTAAAATTCTTTCCAAGATTCTATCATTATGATTCACAGTAATAAAATTGAGAAAGCAGTCATATTAAGGTCCTTTGGCCTGTTTTAAACAAAACTTGAAATATCCCCATAAGGTGGTTAGTGAGTGATAATCATTGTGCAAACTTTTATATAGGAAAAAAGAAACTACTGGGCCCAGGGTATGTTGGAACCATATCAGACTAGCTTCAGAGAGATCATTGTTAAATTTTCAGTGCAAAAATCTCCATCTCAGAATTTGACAAATAATGAAAATCAGAACATGATTTATTGTCTCATTGATTGTCTAGACTTAAAAAAAGTATTGGAGAAAATTGTTAATAATACATATTAAACTTAAATATGTGCCATATATGCTTTTGTCAGATAGTTAGTTGTTAAATATTTACCAGCATACCACTGGCCCACTGCCAGAAGGTCATATGCTTTTGTTTTTCTTTATTAAAGACACATTTATACTAATCTAACTATATTAATTTAGGGCAACTATTAGAACCTCTGACAATCAATCAATAAACACTTATTAAGTATATTCTGTATTCCAGGTGCTATTCTGGGTACTAAGGATACAAAGGAAAAATGAAAGAACCCCTGCCTTTCAGGAGGTTACATTTCATCAGAGAAAAGAGACTGCAAACAGAAAACTGCTATAGAAGTTGGTACAGAAAAGACTGTAATCTATAAAATACTGTATAGTAAGTCTAGGTTGTCATTATAATCCAAAAAGAATACTGATTTCAAATTTGAAATCAAAACTATCTGTCATAAATGTTTCTAAATTGATGATTCCCTCTGACACTTTATAGAACTTTTTTATGACCTTAGTCAAGGTTAAAATTGATTATACAAATACCTCTCTTAAATTGTTTGGGTTTAATTTTATCTCCCTTAGGAATTTTAGAAATCACCCAGTCAGAGTGAGTTAGTGGCTCTGTTCCCTCACCAACACATGAAGCAGGACCACAGCCCACTGCCTTTCAGAATGAGATGAGCAAGTGCTTTATATACCAAAAGTGACAAACTCACCTTCCCAGAGCATGGGGAAAAGGCTCTTCTTCCTGTGTCACTTTCTTTCCAAAGGAAAATGAGTTACACTAACAAAATGCCAGCAGGCCCTCCTTGTTCCACTGGGTCGCATAAAGCTGTAAGGTTCCTAATTACCAGCCCAGCAGCATACAACCTTAACCATAATAACTTGGCTTTATGCGGCAGCATTACTCTGCACAAGGGTATCAGGTTAATGGGCAGAATGAAATGAACTCTGCTGTAATGAATGGAAATTGTAGTTTTCCCTTCTGTGCTGTTTGTTTTTAGAGGTAGGGAATTCATGGCACTGTAGCCCCAAGGGCCTATGGGGTTAGTATTGCACACATAGCTGCCATATTCCCTTACTGGACCACAAAGGTATTGGAGAAGGGGAAATATAATCATGGTCACTCTGAGAAAAAACATTCCCCTTCCTAAAAACAAAATAGTAACTATACTGTGGCCAGTGGGTTCTGAGTTCTGACCCAGGGCCTTAAAATGTAGAGAATACTTAAAACCTAGCAGTATAGAAACAAATGATTTTAGCACCTAGTTAATTAGAGGGAAAAATAGTTTAAATGGGAAATAACATATGAAAGTTTCTTCCCTTCTTCTATGGATATATATCCAAGGTGAGCATCTCCCTGGCCTTCCCTGTTCTTTATTCCTCTGACTTTCTCCAGAGATATCACTGGGTTTCTGATTTCCTCTGCACAGAGTTTGTGCTCCAAAGTCTTCATCATCACCCTAAACATGGCAAAAAAGACTTTTATGGTTAAGTCCTGCCTCTCACCAAAAACACTTAAGTAGATTGCACTCCAATCATGAGGAACCAGAAAAATAGAAAAAATTAGTTGAATTCATATACCTGAAAAGACTGCTTCTGTTGTCATGGATCTTTCCTGATATTCTTGACTTAAGAGGACTTGAAAAATTCTTGTATGAAAAACAAAAGTCATATGAAAATTTGGACACCCTTGCATCAAAGGAAGATTTATTTTGTCAACTTTAGTTTCCTGGGCTACTAGTAATCACTCCTGATGTTCTATTTGAGATTAGTGGCAAGGGTATGCTGGTCTCCTAAGAAAAGAGACACAGACATATTAACCAATTAAATCAAACACTCAAACATTTATTCAGTGCCACATAAATGATGGAGAAACAAATCAAAAATGAAAATGTCCCTGGACTCTGGCAGGTTACATACTAAATAGAGTATTTACAGGTATTTACTATATATATATATGGCAGATACAAGTGTAGTAATTGTTTAGGGCATAAGTCTGCTCAGAGTTAAAAGAGAAACAGTTACTTTGACTCAAGAGTTTGATTATGGTAAGCTGTCATATAGCAGAGAAATCTGTACACTAGAAATGTTCTTGAATTATGTAATAAATCTGTTTTACCTGATTTTAGGCCCAAGATGAGAATTTGATTATTAACAATAAGCTCGAGTGGAGCTGTTTGCAGAAATGAACCACTGACAGAAAGATAAAGGGAGCGGGGGAGAGTAGAAGTGGGAGGAAAATAGAGAGACAGAGAAAGAAGAGACAAGTGTTAGAACTTCATCAGCTAAACTTGAGAATGGAATTAATATAAACCTCAGTTATTGTTAAAGAGTTAAATCCAGCTAGGCAGAGGAAGATTGAATTGGAGAAGTCACTGTGGATCAACTAGTTTAGCTAAGACATCCTACTCAGTGACATATTACTCAAATATCTCATGGCTCAACTCAGTTTATCACTATAAGTTTCTGACCAACACCAAAAAAAATAATAATTATAATTATATATATATATATAATTATTATTATTATTTTTTATATATATAAGGGTATATATATATATATATATATATATATATATATATATATATACCCTTACTTTCCACCTTGGAGTCAATACTGTGTATTGGCTCCAAGGCAGAAGA